>NC_059077.1:9486168-9775588 GCF_020497125.1 Mauremys mutica
TTAATGTTATGTGCCACTACACAGATAATAAAGGGTTAAGCTATTCAGATCTGTTTTCCTTCCTTGAGGACTGTGGCTTCTTAGTATTTATTAATAAGCTCCGGGCTATATGCAAGTGAAAGGAGCAAGGCTGACAGCCCTGGAGACTAAAATCTCTTCTCCACAGAATGGATGCATCACGGGTAACAGCAGTGAAGGCTTGTCTGTGCTGCCCCATCTATATGCCTTGTGGGGAACACCTTGAAAGGGAAGTGCTGTTTCCAAGGCCCCTTCTGCTGAGGGCTTGGCTACACTTACAAATTTCCAGCGCTGCAGCAGGCTGTGAAAACACACCCTCTCCAGCGCTGCAGATTGGGAGAGCTTTCTCCCAGCGCTGGCGCTTTGACTACACTTAGCGCTTCAAAGCGCTGCCGTGGCAGCGCTTTGAAGTGTAAGTGTAGCCAAAGCCTGAGACTACCAACAGGTTGCTGCTTAGAGCCAGCTGTGTCAGTGGTTGTAGGGATATGGGCACATGTCCATGGACGAAGAGCTAGACATCGAATAGCTAGATTGAGACACCAGACTAATTTCACAGAGAGCAACAATTGGTTACAAGAGCATAACAATTTTCAGTCACTTAGTAACATCCTTTGTTGGATTTGAACCAGCAACACATATGTGAAAGGTTCTATACCCTCTTACCTACCAAGCTCAGCAGGGCCCCTATTCAGGAAACTAATTTATACACATGCTTAAGTCTCATTGACTTCAATGGAAGATAAGCATGTGCTTAGGTGGCTTCCCAAATAATGATGTTTTCTTGAATAGACCCTAATTTTCCACTTAAGAAATCACATATTGATTTCAGCTGTTGCTTTTCGGAAATGACTTCCATGGTTAGAAGGGCTGGAATTCTTCATCATTATAGTGACTGTATTAATTTTGGTGGAATAAATGAGCCCTGAGAGTCAAAGGTGTTAACATGACCCTATCACTACAGCCTACTAAGACTTTGTCCCGAGTTTGGAGTTTGGGAATAGAGAGACCTCAGCCTACTGAGTGCTATGGCAAATACACCATTTTTAACCTTTTATTAAAGATACAGAAAAGAAGGGAAAACAGTTAAAGCATTTGAAATATGAAGTATTAGGAAAAGCTATAATTTTAACAATATCTGTTATTCCCTTTCCCTTTAGCTGTAGAGAAGTTTATAAGGACACCCCACCCACACCCCCTGTTCTGATAGTCTTTTAGGCAGTATCAAAGATGGTAATAACTGTCCTTTTGGGGGAGAGAAAGATCATAGAACCATGGGTAAGAAGGAACCGCAAATGGGTCATCTAATCTAACTCCCTGTCAAGATGCAGGATTTGTTGTGTCTAAATAATGGTCTAGATAATAGTCCTGCCATGAGTGCCGGGGACTGGACTAGATGACCTCTTGAAGTCCCTTCCAGTCCAATGATTCTATGATGCTAAACCATGCAAGACATGACTATTCAGTCTCCTTCTGAAAACCTCCGGAGAAGGAGCTTCCACAACCTCCTTAGGCAGTTTGTTCCATTCTCCTTTTGTTCTTATAGTTAGGAAGTTTTTCCTGAGATTTAATCTAAATTTGCTATGCTGTAGTTTGAACCCATTGTTCCTTGTCTTGCCAATTGTGGCAAGAAAGAACAAGTTTTCTCCATGTTTTTTGTGGCAACACTTCAGGTATTTGAAGACTGCTATCATGTCGCTTCTTAATCAAGTCTTTTCCAAACTAAGCATACCCATTTCCTTCTGCCTTTGCTCATATGGCTAGAATTCCATCCCTTTCATCATCTTTGTCCCTCGCCCCTGGATCCTTTTTCATTTCTCTACATCCTTTCTATATGTTGGTGACCAAAACTGGACACAGTACACCAGCTAAGTGATTACAAGTAACTTAAAAGGCACACAAATCAGCATTGGTTACAAAGTAATAAAAGGTAAACCACAAACTAATACCTAAGTTAACAAGCTAAATGAATTCACAGCAAAGGTTTTTCTCACCACATGCTTTTACTAGCTGAACTTCAGTCAGGACCCCTCCCCCAGTTCAGTGTTCCTTCAGGTGTTGTTGACACCATGAACAGCGGGAAAAGGGAAGAGAGTTGATTTGGGGCCTCTGTTCCTCATTTTTACATCTTTTCCTCCTCTTTGAGGATCATCTACAGCTGGGGTTCAGGCAACAGCAATTCCATCTGCCAAGATGTACATTTCTTGCTCACACCCTTCTTCATGCTAAAGAATGGCCACTTACCCAGGTGATAGTGCATTTGGTTTTGTTGACACCTGACTGAAGTGCTGACTACGCTTTTGTCTCTGAGGAACTAGTTTGGGCTACTTCCCCAGATTTGGGATATGCCTTAGTAACATCATACAGCAGAGTCTTGTAACTTTACATACAGTGTTGTCACATGTTTTATCAGGACACTAATGATCAGTGTATTATGAGTTTTCAAATGATACTGCATACTTAGTACAAAATTTATCATAGTCTTATAAAAAATGGTGAACATAAGATACAGTCTGTCACAGAAACACCACTCCCATTTAACAATATAGAAAGGACAAGGTGGTTGTGATCTGTGGATTGTAAACTCTCGCACTCCGCAGCCATCCAAGTGATGGCAGCTTTGCACCATGATAGTGGCACAAAGCAGCTGTAAAAGAACTAACTGGCCCTATTATTCTGGAAACTGACACACTGCAACAGCTGCTTTGACAAATGTGTTTAATTTATCCATAAAAAGAGTTTATTCTATTAATAAACTCATCTCCTGTAAAAGGCTTTTAGGTGATAAGGCATATCATAAAAAAAATACTAATTAGCAAAAACTCAAAATGTCTGGGAAGATAAATTTAAACCCATACTTCACTTTATGTAAATAAATAAGAAATCCCAGGTCAACATTAGTCAATGTTGAAGGGATGTTGTTAAGAACTTTGTTTACTTAGGAAATTGTTAATAAAAATCCCTAAATCTCTTCATGTAATTCTTATTTACATTGAAATATTCCTCAGTCTTGTTGTGCACTATGACAACCAGAAAGCAAAACTAACTATAAACAAAATGAGCCATACCAGTCTAGTTTCACTAGTACAGCTGATCATGCTCTGGTCCTTTCTAGTCCCAGCTCTCCAGCTGGGCCACTAAATTGTCCAATCCCCTTCCAGAGGTGTTTGACAGTTCAATATTCAGCTCCTTTTCTAGGCCTTCTGAACTCCCTTCCTCAAGGCTTAAGCCACTTCTCCCACCAACATAGCTTTGCCGCTCGTGGGGGCTGGAGTAATTAAGTCGACAGGAGACCTCTCTCTTATCAGCTTAGAATGTCTGCACTCGCAGCACTAGTGAGCTTGACTAAAGCATATCTTCCAGAGAGGCATCCATTTTTTATCTGAAAACTTCAAGGGGTGAAGAATCCACCCACCAACTTCCCTGGGTTAATCATCCTCACTATGTTAAAATGTGTGCCTTATTTCGAATGTGAATTTTTTTGGCTTTAACTTTCAGACATTGGTCCTTGTTAAGTCTTTTCCCACTAGATTAAACTTCCCTTTAGTTATGTGGCATTTTCTTCCTGTGAAGATAGTTCTGCTCCATAATCAAGTCACGTTTTTTTCTTGGGTCAGGATAATATTTTTAACAGTTTTTTTTTTAATCCTGAAAATGTCCCTTTAACAAAAGGTTACACCAAACATTAAAAAAAGGACTCTTCCAAAATGCTTAGATAATTTAAAATAGCCAATGCAATTTTATATATTTCATGCAGGAGAACATTGCAAATAGATCTGGTTTAAAATGGAAATGGAAATGGTGATATCTTCATGCATTTCCCTCTTATTTGACAAAAATAGAATTTTGGGGAAAAAATCTGTAGAATTTTGGCAAGTTCTGATTTCAAGAAGTGGAATGTCTCCCCTGAACTCAAAAGTCACAGATTGAACAGGGGCAAGAGTTTGATTTCTCTTCAATTAGTTTCATATTATTGTAATTAGAGCTGGTTGAAAATTTTGCATCTAAGATTTTTCAGGGGAAAATGCCATTTTTAGCCCCCCCCCTTCAATTTTGCTACTCTTCCTCTCCTCCTTCCCTGTCTTTTAAACAGAAAAAAGGAGAGAGAAGGTTTAAGAAATCCTCAAAAGGAAAATTATTTATTTTGATTTTATTTGAGAGTGTATTGGTCCCTCGCTCTCATGTGAGGCCACTCCGCCTTACTGCAGACAGACAGTCTTTAGGGGAGCTCTGGCCCTCTGGGCAGGACAGAGCACAAATAGTCTTTGGCCCACAGCCTCTTGGCTGGGGCAGATAGCAAGTTATAGTCTATAGGGGGTTCTGGCCCTCTCTGGGCAAGCCTCTTGGCCTAGAATGAGTTTGCAGCCACCCCAGGTGTGGGATGGCTGCAGGGGGGAGGAGGACCTGGGCCCACAGTACTCTACCAGGTCCCAGCCTATGACCCTATCATTGGTAGGTGGTCCCACCACTGGATCCGCGGGGAAACCACTGAACCACACTGCCTTGCTTCCCAGCAGCCCAACTGGGTCAAGGTCTGGTTCTCTTGGGCTACTTTCTACTCCACTTAATTGTTGGTGCTCTGTCGAGCAAGGGCTTTGTCTCATCTCTCTCAGTTGGGTGGCAGCCACTTTAGTCCCTCCTTGGAGTCTTCTGTCTCCTCTGACAGCAGGGCACAGCTCCTCTTGGGGGCTAGTCCAGGTTCCTGCAGAGGTCATAGGTCCCTTGAAGAGATGTCTGCTCCCTCCTGTTGCCGAGCCCCAACTGAGCTCCAGAGCTCTCCTTTTATACTTCCTGTCTCACCCCAGGACTTCTGGTGAGGGGGGTGGGGATTTAGCTCCAGCCACCAGTGGGAGTGTAGCAGTTCCTCACTCTCCAGTTTGGAGGGAGGCCTCTCCACTTCACTACATAGTTCAAATGAATGTGTCTGTATTTGAATTAATTCAAAATTAATTTTCATTATAAATAATGTCACTGAAAAATCAGTGAAAAATATAAAGCGAAAGCAAAATAGTTTAGTTAAAAAATGTTAATGGAAAATAATTCCAATTTGTTGTCTAGCCCTAATTGCAATGAGGTAAGGGGAGTTCCCCTGATTTATGGGTAAATGAGATCAGAATCAGAATATATAATTCTGGCATATTTCTCTTTTCTCTTTTCACTCCTTACTTATGCATGCAGTCCTTGGAAGCCAGTCAGACTATGTATGTGAGAACTAGGACAAGTTCAGAGAAGAGCTACAATGACGAAGGGCCTGAAAAAGTGCTCATACAGTGAGAGATTGAAAAGATTACCTTAAAAAGGAAATGAATAAGAGGAGACATGATAAAGAAAATAAAATAATAACTGGTCCAGGGACAGTAGATCAGATCTGTTCTTTTCTTTTTTTCCATAAGACAAAAACAAGAGGGCAATAGATTAAATTAAAAGGTGGGAAATTCAGAACCAATAAAAAGAAATACTTTTTCACACATGTGATTGAACTGTGGAATTCACTGCCACAGAAGGTCACCGAGGCCAAGAACTTAATGAGATTCAAAAAGGGAGCGGACATTTATATGGATAACAAAAATATGCTGAATTATCACAACGAATAACAGTAAAAATTTTGGACTTCAGGGTTTAAGCCAGCCTCTAACCATTAAAACTCATTCTGATCTCTCTTTTTTTTTTTGTTTTGGAGGGGGAAGGGAGATTATCCCATATCTGCCTATCACAGGTTTTTTTACCTTTCTCTGAAACATCTGGTACTGGACACTAGAGCTGATCAGAATATGGATGTTTTATCCTGCAAAAAAATTCAAGGTTTTGAAACATATAACATCTAAAATCAGACTGTTAAGCCAATTATTTAATTTTTTTTCTGAACTGAAATTCTGGAAGAAGAATAATTTCAGGTCAATCAAAAGATTTCATTTCAATAAATTTGATTATTTTGACTTTTTAATTTTGAATATAAAATGAAGTAAATTTTCAAAACAGAACAGAAGCCAACAGTTTTTATTTCAGAAGTGGTGAAATGTCTTCCAATTTTTTTAATTAAATTTAATCAAAATCAGTATGATTTCACAATACATTTTGATTTAGTCAAAAGATAATTTTTTCAGTGCAAAACTATTTTGATGACAATTTTCAGACCAGCTTTGTTAAGTGTGATGTTGCACTCCATATGTTTTATGAAAATATGCTTATGAATGTGAATATAATGTAACTGGAATATGCTTTATGCAAAAGGTCTCTTGTAGGGTATCATAACAAAGGTTATAACCTACTGAATATATTCCTCCTATTTGTATGTGTGTATCATTCTTGTATCTGAAACTAGAAATATGAAGTATAACTCTGAAGTCCTATTGTAATTATGCAAAGTGTGGGTAATGGTAGCTTAGAATTTTGATGGCTCCCATTGACTAGGACAATTGGTTGTGAATGGGTTCATTTAGCTGCAAGCCTTCCTGTGTATGTGTGGGCCAGCCCATGGGTAATGAAGAATGAGATCTCACAGGACATGTGACCATGTCACATGATACTGGAATCCATCTTAAATCTGGTACTTTTCCATTTAGAAGGGAGGGTGGCAATCCAGAGAGACAAAAGATTCCTGCCATGTGCCAAAGCTATAAAAGGAAGTGGAACAGAATAAAGGGGGCTGCCAGTCATGAGAACACCTCTGCTTTCTGTCTAAGATGCCTGCTGGAACTAACAAGGACTGTACTGGGGAAAGGATTGGTCCCAGACTAGGAAGGAGTCTAGTCTGTGAAAGAAGCTTATTGGAACATCTCAGAGGGTGAGATTTTACCTGTAAACAGATTCTTAATGAATTAGGCTTAGACTTGTTTGTTTTTGCTTTATATTGATGGATGACTTACTTTGTCCTGTCTGTTTTACTTGAAACACTTAAATCCTACTTTTTTATACTTAATACAATCACTTTTGTTTATTATCAGAGGGGTAGCCATGTTAGTCTGGATCTGTAAAAGCAGCAAAGAGTCCTGTGGCACCGATGAAGTGGGTATTCACCCACGAAAGCTCATGCTCCAAAACATCTGTTAGTCTATAAGGTGCCACAGGACTCTTTGCTGCTTTTGTTTATTAGTAAACCCAGAGTAAGTGATTAATACCTGGGGGGAGCAAACAGTTGTGCATATCTGCCTATCAGTGTTATAAAGGGTGGACAATATATGAGTTTACCCTGTATATGCTTTATACAGAGTAAAATGGATTTATTTGGGGTTTGGATCCCATTGAGAGCTGGGTGTCTGGGTGCTGGAGGCAAGAAACCTGCTGAACAGTTTTTAGTTCATGTCTGCAGCTTTGGGGGTGTGGACCAGACCTGGGTCTGTGTTGCATCTGGCTAGTGTGTCTGGCTCAACAAGGCAGAGTTCTGGAAGTCCCAAGCTGGCAGGGAAAACAGACTCAGAGGTCATTTCAGCACATCAGGTGACAGTCCCAAGGTGGTCTCTGTGACTGAACCTGTGTCAATCAGAGACAGGATCCTGGATTAGATGGACCACGGGTCTGCTGCAGTATGGTAATACTAAGATTCACTTCTGCACTCTTCCAAAGAAGTCAATGACTTTCTGCAGCAGGGGTCAGTTCTGTTAGCAGGATGCAGGCCAAATGAGAAGGGTACTGACACCAGACTCTTAATTACAAACATTAGATGATCTCTGATCATCATTGTTTTCCTCAGAGAAGACTCATTCATCCCAAGCCCACTGGCAAGAATCCTAGTAATTACACTTTATCAGAACCTTGATAACTGAAATCCAAACCTCTTTCCCTGATCAGCGCTACTAAGGATGTTATCATATTCAGCCTAGATGGGAGGAATTTAACTTAGTGAGTCCCCATCCTCCTGTGTAGTGTTAAGATGCTAAGTGATATTAAGGAAAATAATGATTTCCAATTTTAAGAGTATCAGTAGAATAAGATTCTGGTACTGACAAAGTAATATACACAGACACACCTGATGTTAATCTTCTCACTGCTTGCCATCAGGCTTTCCACTAACTTCTATTTAAATATTCTCAGCATGTTAAAGAGACAACTGATTTAAAAAGCTGCAGCATCTTTTGGATTTCTGTATGAAATAAGAGGCAATGTTCTCTCAAGTGTCAGTGACTTAACTCCTACACGGTTTAATGGGATGTGTGCTACATAATGCCACACGTGTTTGAAAAACTTCCAAGGAGTGATTATAGCTATGCTATTGCCAGGATAGCCATGTTATTGTCCCAGCCATCAGGGAAATGTAAATTGGACTGCTTGTCTTGGAAACATAGGCACTATCAAAAGTGCTCCAGCACTGACCTAACTCTCCTCCAATTAAAACCAATGGTAAAGCGCTCATTAACTTCAGTGACTTCAGTTAAGTCAACACTGAGCCCTTTTGAAAAATCTCATGCAGAAAATCTCCTTGCAAAATGTGAAATTCAGACTTTCTGCCAATTTTTGCTCACCGAGTATGCACAGAAAAAAAGCTGGAGATGTGGATATGACTGTGTAATCAGTTTCTCTTAGAATGCAAACTGTATTTAAGAAACTCGGAACAGATTTGTAAAGCTATTTAGGCATGTGAAGAAGCAGCTAGGTGCATAGTGGAATTTTCAAAGGGCCTAGGCCAGATCCTCAGCTGGTGCAAATCAGTGTAGCTCGTGTTTTTTGAATGCTTGGGGTTAGCAACACTAATTATGGTTTATTCACACACATGGTTCAGCTGAAACAAATGATAGCTGTGCTTGGGGTTATTTTCTCAATACAAGATATCACTGTTGCTCGTAATAAGATATGTGACCAAATGAGGGCACCTATTTAATTTTCTCCATGTATGTGCAGTAGGAATTGCACAACTGACAACCCTGATTATTCTTTGTTTTAGCAGGACACATGGTCAGTTTCCATTTACCTTTTTAATGGCTAATAATGTTTGTAAAGTGTATAGTCAATTGCTTGACCACACTTTGATTTGTTATCAAATATACTCAAGGGATCAAATAACCAATACCAGTCAGGTTTATTGCTAAAAGTCAGTAATAGTATAGTACAGGGGGAAAAGTTCAATACGCCATCAATTTCCAGAAAGCTGTTTTGTGTGGCATTGCTGAATTCCCATAATAAAGAAGGCTTGCTTCCAAGTAATGCATTTCAGCTAGTGGCATTATAGCTTGATTTTATAAGTTACAAAATTATTTACAAATCACTACAATCCAACCCACCAGTTCTTTCATAGATATTAGGGTTGGAAGGGACCTTAGGAGCTCATCTAGTCCAATTCCCTGCTCAAAGCAGGACTAATCCCCAGACAGATTTTTGCCCCAGATCCCTAAATGGCCCCCTTAAGGATTGACCTCACAATCCTGGGTTTAGCAGGCCAATGCTCAAACCACTGAGCTGTCCCTCCTTGTTGTACTGTACCTTTCTTATCTTTGTTTTGGATACTAGTATTCCAGGTACTGGCACAATACCTCTCCTGCTTGTACTATGGCAGAATATTGAAGTATTTGGCCTTTGACAAGTTTCTTATTTTCTAATGCCAATGCAGGTTTGCAAAGTGTTAGGGGATACTTAGAATAAGCGAACAGGATTATAGAAAAAAAACATAGGCCACATAATTGCTAGAAATACATACACACACACACACAATATAATGTTATGTTGATATAGAGTGCTTAATGTGTATTCATTAGGGTGACCAGACAGCAAATGTGAAAAATTGGGACGGGGTGGGGGTAATAGGAGCCTATATAAGAAAAAGGCCCCAAAATCGGGACTGTCCCTATAAAATCGGGACATCTGGTCACCCTAGTATTAATATATGTAATGTGAATAATGCATATTAATAATGTGAGATTAATATAGATAAGCCCAGCATATAATGACCACCAAAAACTAATTCCATTGTCAGTCTGAAATGAACCGCAAATTCACTGCTGTGCAAGTACAAGCTAAAAGACAGCAACTTCTGTGATCTCAAATACAACTGGGAGGCACAGTAAACCCGCTGAGTCCTTCTTAACTGACTGATCTTTCACTTCTGCCCTAGTGAAATAGTTTAGGCTATGACTACATACTGAGCAAAACAATTTAGGGCATGACTATGTAATAAGCAAAATCCAATAACCAAGCATCAGCACAGAACAGTCAGCCAGCTAACTGCACACGTTGTCTTCTCTCCTTCCCTGTTCTCTGGACTGACGTAAAATATTGTTTTGGAAATTATGTTTAGAAATATTATCATCTACTGATATGGCCCCCATTATTGTAATATCTGAGCCCCTCACAATCTTTCTCGCAACACCCTTGTGAGGCAGGAAAGTGCTGTGATTCCCATTTTAGAAGATGGGGAATTGAGGAGATGCAATGGCTTGCCAGAGGTCGCACAGGAAATCTGTGACTGAGCAGGGATTTGAATGTGGGTCTCCCAAGTCCCATCTCAGTTAGAGAATTACCGGATGAATCCACCACACAATGGATTCCTAATAGAATTATGAGGCAAGTAAAATAACTGTTCGTGTACATTGCATTTATTGCTGCTGACTATTCATCATCTCTGTGTCAGCCGCAAATGAGTGTTTGGATCAGTGATGCCTATAATAAATGCCGCTAAGCAGATATGATTCTGTGTTTAACAACAATTCTGATCAAAATGTTAAAAGCGTATTCACTGTCATGTGTCCAAGATCGAAAATAATTGACATTTATAAGAAGAAGGCTATGCAGCAGTGGTTGCCTGGGTGATTCCAGGGTCAAGAATGGCCACCTCTGTAGAGATTAAATATCCTTTTTTTGACAGACTGCATATTGGCAATGTATGGCCATTGCTCCAATAAGCTAAATCTTTGGTCTCATGGACATGTTGCCATGGCAGTCCCAATGCAGGAGACATTTTGGCTTTGCAATGTTACACAGTTAGAATTTAAACACCTTTCTCACCCAGGGAGCAACATAGTTATCACAATGAAAGAAAGAACTCTCAATGCACCCAAAATGCTAGGTGATAGAGATGGAAAAGGCCCATTATATTATCTAGTCCATACCTTTGCCACTGATGGTTTGTTGCCGCCAGTATATTTTGCAGCACCTTCTCTAATCCTTTAAAAAAAGACATGATCATGGGGTTTCCACCTCTTCCCTAGAGAAAACTAATGCTCAGTCCATGAAACATGATTGTTAAGAAGCTGCTTTCCTGATTCAGCTTGAATGTAGCTTTCTTGCTCCATTGTTATGGATGGTTGAAGAAATGTAACTAACAAAAGGTTCTTGTTCCAATGTATTACTCCTGGTTATAACTTCCTAACATACTGAACTATTTAGGCCAAATCCAGAGGTGTGTTAAGATGGTGTAATTTACACCGTTTTCCAGCCCTCCGTGAGTGCATTGTAGTAATTTAGGCTCTGTTACACCTGCATTGTGACAAACCATCTCCTCCCCTCCTGCCACCTTCCTTACACATCGCCTCTTATTTTGAGCCCCCCAAAGGAATTTTTGTCTCAGACTTCGGCACACGTACGTGTTAGTTAAAATAGGACATCACCTACTTACGCTTTCATTAGGTAAGTTACATCAGTTTTGGTTTCTTTGGGAGTTTTTCAGCAGGATCAGGGCCGTTTACACCTGCTTACATCCACTACATGCACAAATTCTACCTTCTTGTATGTGTAGATTAGTGAGTCATTGACATAAAGATATGGGAATAGATGACATGACTATAAGAAAGAGACCAGGAAAGGAATGAGGACAGGACCCTTTGAGAGCACCCAAAAGAGAGTGGGAGAGGGTGGGAGGAGACACAAAACAAGAGGCTAAAGTAATGGCTAGAGACACAGAAAGAGAACAGTGATGAAAGCACAGAGGGAGGGAAAGATTTCGAGAAAGGGAATTATGAATAGCAGTAGAGAGGTGAAAGAATGAGCATGGAGTACTAGCCCTCTTATTTATCCAGAAACTGCTCACTAGAGACATTGCTGAGAGCAGTTTCAGTGGAGTGGACAGGACAGAAATAAGGTTGGAGTGGACACTGGATGGAGATAGACAGGAGCTTGGGGCAGTAAATACTGTGTTCAATGAGTTTCAAAGGAGAAGGGGGGTGGTAGCTGCAGAAGGAGAAAGGATTTTAGGTAGGGGAGATCAGGGTATACTTTTACTTACTGTTTCGGGGTACAAAACTCAGGAGAAGGCTTGAGACTCCGTTGGCAATCAAGTTCAGGAGGTAGGAGGAGGTGGGGTCACTGGATGGTGTTTGAGCGCTCTACAACTTTACAACTGTAAAAATGCTTGCTCTAAGCCTGTGCACCCAGTCATGAGGAATAATCCACCACCCATCAGGGAAGACTATCAAAACTAAAAGGGCCATTGTGGAACATCACAATACAAAGATTTGGTTAACGGCCGTCTCACACCTATGAAGGCGCTGTGTGCAAGAAAGCCCGTACCATCAACTTGAATGCTGGAAGAAGAGGATAAAACAGGAACACAAGAAAAAAAAATTCTCTCTCTGTCTCTTTTGCTGTTTGGACTTTCACAGGGCTGGAGCTAGGAAACAGAAGCAAGGATCCCCAGGGTCAACCTGGGTTAGCCCTAAGAGACATTCAGAGCTGACAGATTGCTACAACTTTGAAAACCAGAGACTGTAATTCATTTGTGTATATATGTTGCCTGCTTTAACATGTAAATAGCGCTCTCATTTCATTTTCCTATTTAACAAATCCTTAGTTTACTATAGGATTAGCTACATTTGTTGTCTTTGGTGCGAGATTTGAGGTACACATTGATCTGAGGTAAGTGATTGGTCTCTTAGAACTGGGAGCAACCTGAATCTTGTGTGATCTTTGGTGTATGGCAACCAACAATCGCTAAGTTCAGTTTGCCTGAGTGGCAAGCTACATTGGAGTGCCAAAGGGGCCTGTTTGGGACTCCACAGACAAGACTGCTGTTGTGCGTCAGGTGTTCACATATGTTATTGGGTTGATGAAATGCAATAGAACTGCCTAGGTCTGCTGAATTTTAGATTGTTTTTAAGCAGCGCTTGTTTGTTTGGGTATTTGCAGAAGGCCCTAGAAATATACACTAAAGTCCTTAAGACCTTGATCAGACTCAGCATTAGTCCTGCAGCCCAGGTTTTAAATGACACTCTGGCTGCACTGGGGCATGTATCAGCATTCAAAGGGCAAGTTAATGACCCCTGATTTGCAACACCACTCCACATGAGTAACAGCTGAATCTCAGTTTAGTGAGGGAAGGAGCTGACGCTGGATCAGACCTGATGAAGGAATTGACAGGCTTACTAAGTTAAACAAAAACAACCTATTGATCCTGATCACAAGGGTTCAAGACCCAGTAAGGAAGCAACTTCTAAACTTGCCCTACCCAGTTGCTGAGTATGTTCTCCATTTCTCTTAGCAGTCATTTACGGAGGAATTATTCCTGTCGGAATTCCATCTGACTGTGCAAGGTGAGGGAGTTCAATTATTTAATCATGTCTGTGCTCTTGACTTGAAAGGCCAATGCTGGCGCTCATGTGCTTTCTGTTTAATTTATACCAATACTTAACCTTGTTGGACTGCTCTCTTGTTTGCATGTCTGCTGGCCATGTATCCTGAGTGGAATGGATTGCCCCTGCATTTTCACGTCTGCTGAGTTTTATGGGTCTGACCTTGGACTCGTGGCTCTGAAGTTGAAAGCTTTGGGTTCATTTTTGTATGCATTTCCACAGATGCAGAGAACTTTAAGGATGGAGGAAGATCAGAGGCTTCTTTAGTGCATCCTCCTGTTGCATGGCAGATGAAATATCATGCTTTCAGCAGGAATCTGCAAATATGTAAGTGGGGATAATTTGTACATTCATCATATTTTGTCCTCCTGACTCCTTCCCTAACCACCTGCTAGTGTTTTAACTTGTGTATTTGTTCATAATTTTGTTGGCAATGTTGAGAGTATTAGTGATAACGGAAACATCCTTTTCCTTCTTCAAGTGCATTCGTTCTTCCTCTGAGCCTATAATAAGTAGCCTGGAACCCAGACCAGCCTGTGTGTGGTATTTTTGGCTAAGGAAGGTGGAACGAGAAAACTGGGGGAACGTGGGAACTTGGGAGAAGAGAACTGAGGGGCTGGAAGGATACTGGGTACTAGGAGAAGGGGAGGAAGATTAATGAACTGATAGAATTGATGAGGGAGAGGGAAACACTGGACTGGGAAGGGGGGAAATGGATCAGAGAAGGGGAGAAAAGTTGCATGGTTGGGGAAATCTGTGGAATTGGTGGGGTTGTGTAGTGACTATTTTGAGACTTTAAATTTACATACGTGAATTTTAGACAAATACCGCCAGGCTTTTTGATGACCCCATTGGAAACTTACAAGGATGCTATGTGGGTCCAGCATCAGCTTTATCTCTTGGTTTGAGGAATAGGTGAAAATTAAGGTGGGTTGTTTTAACTGAACCTCTTTCCTGTCCTAAATGACTGCAGACAATATTCTCAATCCAGGGAGGTAACGGAGGGCAGAGATTGTTTAGACACAGGAGTTAAACGTATGACCTGCTGCTCTTGGAACAAGAAAAAAAATTCACAGATGTGACCTTTTCAGAGATAAGGTCAAGTCAACTTATGAGCTTTATTTGGATTTATGAATGACTTGTCATTTTGTGTGACTGACAGGGATATTGCATATTTATTTCTATCTTTCTGCGCAATGTCTTTTAGAATGTTACCATTGTGGGGTTTTCAAAAACAGCAACGTCTGAAGAATAAAATTGCAACATTAAATGAATTGAGCTCTTCCAATATCTTGCACAGCCTAATAGTGGAATGCATGTGGTTCAGTCTAATCACGGTAATCGGTGCAGTACAAGAACCTGCGTCAAACAGGATAGAAAATAATATGGGAATAATTTAGTAGCAACTCTTACAACCAATTTGCACCCAGCATGTAAAAGAGGTGAGAAGGTTCACGGACTGTACTGAGGTCTGCACTACAAACTTGCCGAGGTGCAGCTGTGCTATTGTAGAGCTTCTGGTGAAGATGCTCTAAGCCAACAGGAGAGAATGCTCCCATCAGTTTAATAACTCCACCACCAGGAGATGCAGTAGCTATGTTGGCGGGAGAAGCTTTCCTGCTGACACAGCACTATCTACTCCAGTGCTTAGGTCCAGGGAGTATTCACGCAGTGAGTATGCAGCAAGTAGATGTTGGCTGTCACATCAGCACTGGATGGCTCAGCACAGAGTGAGATGTTTCGCTGAGTTACACATCATTTCCTTCTGGGATTTAGCTACATCACTCGGGCTGTGGATTATTCACACCCCTGAGCAATGTACCGTAATTATACCGAAGTAATTCTGTAGTGTGTACCAGGGGTGTGTTTTCATATAGGTGTGTGTTCATCTATATAAATCATGGAACAGTTCAGAACAGAGCTAAATCAGGTCAATCTACTTTGTCTTTTTTTTTTTTTTTAGATTATACCCATTCATTTGCTCTATGCATAAATAATTTTATAAATGCACTCATCCAAAGCAGAGAAGACAAATACATGTTTTCCCCCTCCCCCATGCAAGAAGCAGATGATGGGGCTACAAGTACCTAGCGGGTTCACAAATGCAGCTATTTAGCTCTTTCCTACCATGCCCATCTCAGTAGACTCTGATACATCATGTAAGGCCCTGGGATTCCTGGCCTAGAGTTGTCTGCATTGCAGGCCAGCAGAAAACCAGACCGATTTATGTCAGAACCCTTCCTCTGGTTCATCAGAAGTTTGTTGAACCTGGTATGTTTCTGTGACACAGTTTTGGGTTGGATTAATTGGCATTTCCAACCAGGTCTAGCTTAGCTCCCAACTCTGCTGCAGACTTTATGCGACTTTGGTCAAGGGACTTAGGGTATATCTACACAGCCAAACCTGTGCCTCTACTAACCTACCCAAGCTGGCCTAAACCCAGCTAGCATGGGCAACAATAGCAATAACAATAGTGAAGACAGTGTAATAAGGGCTTCAGCATGGGTAGTACAAGCTTGGTGCAGGTCCTAGGTACATACTTGGCTAACTAGCCGACTCTGAAGCCCGTGTTGCATTTTCTTCACTGCTATTGTTAACTCTGCTAACTGGATTCAAGCTAGCTCAGGTAGACTAGCCTTTGCATGGTTTTTGCTGTGTGGACATACCCACAGTCTCACTCTGCATGGGTTTGTCATCAGGCAAATGGGTACAATAGTAATTCCTCGCATGTGAGGATAAATGCATTTGTGATTGTGAAGTGCTCTGGAAGTACAATGATTGGGCCACATAGCAGGTTCACAAATACATTTATGTAGCTCCTTTCCCCCAGGCTCATCTCAGGAGACTCTCAGCACCTAAAACATCTGAAAACACAGTTGGCTTCCAAAGCTAAATCCCAGAAGGCAACTGAATGTGTAACTCAGCATAGCATCTCACCCTGTGCTGAGCCATCCAGGGCTGATGTGACAACC
Organism: Mauremys mutica; assembly: GCF_020497125.1. Lineage (NCBI taxonomy): Eukaryota > Metazoa > Chordata > Testudines > Geoemydidae > Mauremys > Mauremys mutica. The sequence goes on from NC_059077.1 coordinate 9,502,646, forward strand.
AACGTCTACTTGCCGCGTACTAATGCCACGTGCAGCAATGTCATTTGAGAGTTTAACTCGGAGTCAACTTTCAGTCATCGGTTTTGGCTTTCTGATATGAAGGTTTTCTTTCCAAATGGGCCTATTTGCATAAATTGCAAGCAGCTTGTTTGGAGTCTGACTATTTTTTATGCAGTCCTAGGAGAGCAAGGTAGGTGTTTAATGGAGTGAGCTCTCCGGTAGACACACATTTGACTCAAAGTGCGCTGAGTTATCAAGTTTCTCCAAGGGCAACCATATATCTTCTGTATCCAGAGTCAAATTATATTTGACATTTGATTTAAAGTCTGAGACATCTTGGTGCTAAAGAGGAGTATGAGTGCTAAAGCAGGAGGGGATTCAATTTGACAGAACAGATGTTTCTATTCCTATCTTACCTGGCTGGGCGACAGACAAGTTCTAATCCATTCACTGAAAATTACTCATAGACTCATAGACTTTAAGGTCAGAAGGGACCATTACTGAGCTAGCACTCTACTGAAATGACACTTTTTCAAAATTATTTTCCACCTGGCAACATTAAAAGGGGCTATTTCGGAGGCTGCAGTGGAACTGGCATTACTTACAGAGTTAGTAACGTGCTCTTTGACTCGTACCCAGAGGTTTCCTTTAAAACTTGGAAAAAGTTCACGCACGGCACAGCAGCGCGCAATCCCTCACTTTGCCACTGTGGAAAGTGGGGCTGTTTTGTCAAGAGAGAGTGTTCGTGCTTGGGCACAGCCTTTATTTTAGCCTGTCTTATGAGCATTTACTCCCGTGAGTGCTCCAACTGACTCTGTTTTAAAGCTCTTGAAGCTTGAGGAGTGCATGGGGCATGGGTGTGCACAGGTGGTTTTAAGACACATTTGTGGCCCCCGGCCTTTGGAGCTGGTCACTTGCTGTGGTGGCCCACAGCAGACTCGGGGCTGTTCTATTTTACACAGGTGCCAGTGTGGCCGCAAGGGGCCGCTCTAGAAGCTGGGGATCTCTGAGATACAGGGATATCCTAGCCATGTCCTAAGGACTGGGTGAGGTGGTAGTCACAATAGCATAACTAAAGCACGCTGGCTTGTAAACGGGAGCAACACAAAGTGATGAACCTGTCGCAGTGGGTTTATCCATTGGCATAAGACAACAGCATGCAGCCCAGGATTATCTCCCTTTGTGCTTTCTCCATCTATTCTATACATTTTATTGCACAATTATATTTTGCCTTTTGGTATCCATTCTATCATACTACCTTAGTGCCGTGGTGAATATCATTTTATGAAGCCCATTTATTATGAAGGTCTATTTTTTATGATTATATATATTATGCATGGCAGAAAATGCTATTGCTCAGGTCAAGAAGGCCCCTTATACATGCCTGTGTTGTTTCTTTCATTATATTTGTATTTCATGTGTCTTAGGCAGACCCATTTCATACATCTTAATTATCTGATTATCTTCCAAAATGTAGATATCCTTCCTGTCTCCAAGGGCGGGGGGAAAGGATGTGGGGAAGGAGATGTGGACTATGAGAATAGATGGAAATAAAGGAAGTCACACCTCATATCAAATTGTTTTCACATTTCCTTCTGTATTGATTTTTTTCAAAAGTTGATTATTGTGGCTGTTCTGCAAGCCAGTCTCATTAGGAACCCATTGATTGTGAAGCCTCATTATTGCTCCAGATGTTGGGATTGGGAGAGAATAGATAAGGGGAAAAAAACTACGGCCAATATTTTATTACCTTAATGTTTGTTGTGCTCTTTGGGCTCTTCCTAGATATATATTTTTAAAGCTACAAATTAATTATCATCTTTACACAATAACCTCCCTGCCTTTAAAAAGGTCAAAGAGGGAATGGATGTCTTTTCCGTCATAAAAAGCAGCCTGGGATTGATTGAAATGGTGAAAGCCCATTCAACTCTTTTTACTGCAAAATGGATGTACTTTTAATGGCATCCCCTGCTTATCTATGCTGCAAAGAGCAGAAGTGCCATCGTTAACTTAGCAACAGCACTAAATAGCACAGTCTACTGGACCGTGTCCTTCTGTTGCAAAGTTCCTCCTTCGCGTGGCTACCTGGGCAGGCAGGAAGAGCCTTGCAAAAGTGTTGTCAAAATTAAATCAAGCGAGCTGCTGTGCACATTGTCTCTTTAGAGACAGCAGACTTGGTCATTTCTGGGGTTGTCCAGTGACAACAGCTGGATGCTGCAGGGAGACACTTGTAGAGAGTTTGGGAACTGAAGTACATCAAGGGTTAACCTGGGAGGCACAGTTAGAACTAGTAGAATCATGAGGAATCTGTGGGGCTGACAAACAAACTACTCGTATGCTTCATTACAAGATAAGGTTGATAGAATGTCCTCTGCCATTACAGGAACAGAATAGAACTTTTCACAGGCCACGTCTATACTACAAAATTATGTCAACCTAACTTAGCTCCTTGTGTCAGTGGTGCCCATCCTCACCAGGAGCACTTGTATCAATTGCATTACCAGTGCGGAGCATTGTGGGGTGGCTCCTGGAGGCCGGTAACAGATGATTTAAGCAACGCAGTGTCTACACTGGCACTGCACTGACCTAATTATATTGACCGTGACTCTACGCCACTCAGGGAGGTGGTGTAACTAAATTGGTGTAATGAGGCACTTACATTGGTGGGAGCCAAATTTAAGTGAAAACACTTCCACAGCTAGGTCAAAGATGACACAGGGCAGCTTGTGTCGATCTGTCGTGTAGACCAGGCCTCGTTCTGCTAATAAGCTCAGATCCTCCTTTGTATCTGTGTGACTGTCCATCTGGATGTTTGTGTGACCCACCCTGATCAAAATGGTTTGAGTGCTTCCCAAGGAGAATGCACTAAAGTCATTAAGGCTACTCACTCTGTATTATAAGGCATTGTCTCTTAATGACCCTTAAGTGTAAGCTGTTAGGAAAGTAATATAAATGACCTCTTCTCTCTTTCCCCAGGTGGGTAAGCTGATTTTGCTAGCCAGCCAGACCTGTAGGGCTGAAGTACCCACCCCAATTTATGGGACAAACACCACAGTAATGACAGATCCAGACACCACATTAATAGCAGACATGCCAACTCTGGTGAGTTGATTGCAAGAGTTGTGATTTCTGAGTAAAATTAAATCTCACTCATGATCTTGCAATGCAACACTCAGATGTCAGGATTTTTTTTCCAGCCATGGCACAAATGTGTTTCCAGTCAAAGGGTACACCCAGACTATCTGCCAGATCGGATATATCGATCCCCAAATGCGCTCCCGTCAACTCCGGAACTCCACCAGGGCGAGAGGTGGAAGCGGAGTCAACGTGGGAGCCGCGGTCATCGATCCCGCGCCATGAAGATGTGAGTTAAGTTGAAATAAGATACGTTGACTTCAGCTACGCTATTCCCATAGCTGAAGTTGTGTATCTTACATCGACGACCCTCCCCGCCCCCCAGTGTAGACCAGCCCAAACAGGAGTTACCCCATCCTAAACAAAGGTATGTGGTTTCTCCACCAGGCTGTTAAATCCCAAGGACTTTGAAAGACAACGCTAACAAGAGGAGGGAAGAGATAGCTTGTCTACATCCCAGCAGGGAAGATAAATTTCATTTGAGATATAAAGAAGGGGAGGGACAACCCTCAAATAAGCAATTGAATAAACTGAAGAAAAAAAAAGCTAACATTTGAGCATTTTAAAAGTGAGGCTTAATTTGACATAGGCCATGTCTACGCGTTCAAGCTGACTGCAGCACAGCTGCATCGTTTCAGCTGCGCCGCTGTATGATCACTTGTGTAGCCACTCTACGTCATGGGAGAGAACTCTCCCATCAACATAATAAAACCACCTAGTTTAGCTAAGTGGCAGTAGCTATCTCAGTGGAAGAAGCTCTCTGCCCGACATAGCACTGCGCACACTACCACTTATACCAACGAAACTAGGGCTATTTTTTCACACCCCCGAGAGACATAAGTTTTACTGACATAAGTGGTAGGGTAGAAATGGCTTTAGAAATCCTGTCAGCCACCCCATGTGCGGCAGGGGCTCCAGCTGTAAGCCCCGGGTGGTTTCTCCCCTGCCAGCCTGGGAAGAAGGAGAGGGGACCCCACTGCATTCCCCCAGGCCTGGGGAGGGTGAAGAACCCTAAGGAGTGGAGGTGAGTCTGGGGGCTGCAGGGGGGCTGACGTGAGGAGGCTGAGGATTGATGTAGTTGGGGGGGGGCTGCCCTGACGACGTGTTCTGAGCAGATGGTGTGAGTGCTGGGAGGAGTGAAATGAGCACGGTAGGGTCTGATGGGTAGGTGGCTGAACTTATGGGGTGGTGATGATGGGGACTGAACTGAGGGGGTTGGGTGGGGAGAGAACTGGTGGGGGAGAGGGGGACAGGATTAATAGCTGGACAAAAGACGGGCTGATGTGGGGGTGAGAGCTCCTGCAGCAGGGGCCAAAAATAATAGAATCAAAGAAGGTTAGGGTTGGAAGAGACCTCAGGAGATCATCTAGTGCAGCCCCCTGCTTCAAAGCAGGACCAACTCCAGCTAAATCATCCCAGCCAGGGCTTTGTCAAGCCAGGCCTCTAAGGATGGAGATTCTACCACCTCCCTAGGTAACCCATTCCAGTGCTTCACCACCCTCCTAATGAAATAGTGTTTCCTAATATCCAACCTAGACCTCCCCCACCTTATTCAGTACACGTGGGAGAGTGAGCAACACTAATTGTCACACGCACACACCCTGGGGATGGGTGAGGCAGTTCAAAAATCAAGACACTGACCTCAAAACACAATATAATATTTTTTAAAATGTCATGATTTTGGGGCCAATCTCACGATTTGGGGGGGGGGAGGGCCCAACTCATGATTTTTGAGCTCTTGAAGTTGGCAATACTGTAATAGTCACCAAAGAGCGTACCTGCATTTGTTACGTGTATGCATGCGTGTAGCGCGTCACTGCAGAACTGGGAACCTGTGGCAACATTTTAAAACCTTGCAATCTTTGCTTGCTATCTTCTCTTTAACCACACACTTAGTCTCCAAAAGTCTAACACAAGTCATTGCTTGTTTATGTAGACACCTTATCCCGGCGTTGCTGCTTGGGACGGCACACAGGGCCGGCTTTAGGAAGGGCGGGGCCCAATTCGAACATTTTGGGCAGGGCCCCGGCAGGGATGACTAACAAAAAAAAAAAAAAAGCATGTAAAAAAAAGCCTTTCATTTCTTCCATGTATTATTTACTTTCCATAACTATATAAATAATAAAGTTATATATTATGTACATTGCATCATATAGGCGGTTGATGGGTTATTAATGAGCTCCGTTTCACATGTGTGGGTCCCTGCCACTCCCTGGGGGTGTGCTAGGGTGACCAGATGTTCCGATGTTATAGGGACAGTCCCAATTTTGGGGCCGTTTTCTTATATAGGATCCTATTACCCCCCAACCTCCGTCCCGATTTTTCACACTTGCTGTCTGGTCACCCTAGGGTGTGCACATGTGTGGGTCCCAGCTGCTCCCTGCCCCCCTCATTGAAGCAGGTGTGCAGGGTTATTGCCCTGGGAACTGCAGGGCAGCAGTGGACATGGGGCTGGCTGGAGGTAGGGTCTGGCTGCAGGCAGGGCAAGGGGTGCAGGGCTGGCTGGAGATAGCGGTGAGCTCTGGGGTCTATTTAAAGGGCCAGGGCTCCAGCCGCCTCTGCCAACTCTGGTCCTTTAAATAGCCACTGGAGCCCTGCTGCTTCCCCAGGGCTCTGAGGGCTATTTAAAGGGCCCGGGGCTCCCCTGCTTCTGCCGCCCCGGCCCTTTAAATAGCCGCGGGAGCCCTGAGGAAGCGGCGGGGCTCCAGCGGCTATTCAAAGGGCCAGGGCGGTAGAGGCAGGGAGCCCCGGACTTTTTAAATAGCCCTCAGGCCCTTTAAATTGCCCCCTGGGGAAGCCGGGCTACCCCAGTACGCCATAGCGGGGCTTGGGCCCGGGGCCCGATTCAGGGGAATTGGTTGAACTGGCCTAAAGCCGGCCCTGACAGCATATGCAGTGTTATACACCAGGGAGAGCTCAGTTCAGTTCAGCAGGGCTGAAATCGCTAGACTGGCTGACACTGCGCTTGTTCTCTCATCGACACTCCTGCTTAACAAGCAGCAAATATGTGGTGTAATTGCCACATCATATGCCTCCGCGATGCTGACCTGGATTTCTGTAATAGCTGCCCAAAATGATATTATGCTGTATCAGTTGTTCAGTATTCCAGGGCTGTTCCTTCCTAACCATTATGATGTATCTGTACCTTTCATTTTCTTTATTGACAGCTGTTTCTGTCCTATAAGTTTACTGTGGCAGGAAGAATGGCCAGTTGCCTTTTTTGTCTGAAGCATCTATAGGTATATATATGTAGCATTTATATGTCATAGATATGTTGATATATAGAACCAAATTCCACAGTAGGGAGGGAAGATGTTAGAGTGTAGAAACAGGCAGCATTGCTATTATTTAGCAGCATTCACAATTAGCCGGTGTATGGGTGTCTTGAGCCCTGTCTTAAAAAACACGTTTCCTGAAGTCTTTCCCCAGGTCTGTATTTTAGATTCACCCAGGACTTATGCTGACACCATTGTTCATTACTAAAAGAGAAGCAGCACCGTTGGGATATCCCATTTGTTACCAGAGATATGGAGATTCCTGGGAAAATATTTCCCGTGTTACGCAGCAAAGTGCACACAAAGGGCCTGACGCTCCTCTTGAGCTCATGTAAATCAGGAGTGCAGTGGAGTTACACTGGTTCAAATGAGGAGAATATGGCCCACATTCTCTCAAGTGGCTTTATGAGAACAAGGGAGGCCATTCATTGGAATGAATGGCAGGTAAATGTAGAAAGAGGGAAAGAGAAATTGGCCCCACCCATTGTGGAATTCACTGCAGTAGGAGGTAAGAGTCAAATGTTGCAGCTGGATTTTTAAAGCAGCTGGTTGATTTTTATGGCCAGCAATAATCAACTGATAATTTTACGACTAATAACAATATACCTCATAAAATCAAGGTAAATCAGATTTCATGCTACAGGGCATTACCAGGGCCGGCGCAACCCATCAGGTGACCTAGGTGGCTGCCTAGGGTGCTAACATTTGAGGGGGCGGCGGCCGGATCTTCGGCCGCCCCAGTCTTTGGTGGTATTTCGGGTGTGGGACCTTCCACCACCTCTGTCGGGGGCACCATTTTGGGGGTGGGACCTTCTGCCGCCTAGGGTGGTGAAAAAGCTGGTGGCGCTCCTGGGCATTACGGAGCCAATCCAACTCCTGTTTAAGTCATTGAGAGTCTTTCCATTGCCTTCAGGGGTCTTTGGATCAGGTCAGAATGGATCACAACAGGGGTCAAGGAAGACTATTTCACTGTCAAGGAGAGCACTGAAAAAATAAGTTTAGAGCAGGACCAGTTTCTTTGTCTTCCTCTGTTCATAGCTCTTATATAGTGCTCTTCATCTGTAGATTTCAAAGCCCTTTAGAAAGGAAACTAATTAATTGTCATTTTACAGATCAGGTAAAAGAATCCTAAAAAGATGAAGTGACCTAATCATGGTCACCTACCCAATCAGTGACAGAACCAGGAGTAGACTCAGGTCTCCTATCTCTCTGTCCTGTGTTCTGTCCACTGGCCTTCCTGTCTCCATACCATCCTTACTGAAAAGCCCTATAGAATGGGATAGAAAATAATAACCTTTGCATAAGACTTTTTTTGAGCTAAGTAGATAACTGTGTGGAATTTTAGAAGGCATTAAAAATAACTTAGAAAAGAGATCATTTTCTATTGGAATCTCTTGTTCTTGAATCACTTCTACAGAACCCTATTGGTTTCATCTTCGGGGGGAGTGGGGAGGATGGTCTGGGACTCAGAACACCTGGGTTTGAATTTTGGCTCACCCACAGACCTTGGGCAAATCACCTAATCTCCGTGCCTCAGTTCCCCATCTATGAAATGGGCACAATACTTCCTTTCTGTCACATCTATTTAGCCTGTACACTCTTCAGCGCAGGGATTAATCCTTTGTTTGTACAGCTCTTGGTGGAATGTGGCCTCTAGCCATCATAATAAATAATACTTATATATTCTACAGGACTTTTCTCTAAGGGTGGGGTAATAGCAACTCCAGGAGGCAGGATCCAGGACTTGGTGGTTCAGTGTTCTGAGTCTTTACAATAAGTCTGTTATTCCTAAAGCAAGGAAATCGCCTGCCTATTGATGATGTATAATGATGGGATTTTAACTGACGATGCCATAAGATAATAGGAGGTGGCAGAACTTTTACCTGCATGGGGAAGAGCATGCAGAGTCCTTAAACACCCTGTGCTTGGAGTCGGTGACAGGGGTCACTTGACATCAGTTCACTGTGATTTATGCCTTACTAGTCCATCCTGTCGTCCGCAGCAGCAGCAGCCCCCCTGCAAAGTGAAGGCTTCTCCAGCCTCCATCAGTCTTCTCTTCTGATTCACCAGCTTGTCTGCTCTGTGGACACATACAATGAATGATACAATAGAAGGAAAAGCCAGGGACAGGGTTGAACGCATTAGCACAATTTGAAAATTAACTTGTGGCTTTGCTTCAGTATCCTAATTGGGATTTCGCCAGGCTCTGTCATGCTTTCACTTAGTTACTTTGCTCTCCCTCTCTCTCTCTCTCTGACTAGTGGACTCATGCTGCATTGGCAGCCCGGGCTAGTGACCCTCTCTCTATATTTACAGAATAGCTACAGCACAGACAGCTGTTGTTGCTGGGAGTAATTCAGTACCCAGAGGCCCAGCTGATGCTGGGGAATCTATGTGCTAAGCACTGTAGAACTAAGGCATGATTGCAACCTGAAGAAGTTACAATGTGAGCAGATGACAGATGAAGGTTGGGAGAATGGCCATGTTACTGACCATTTCACAGAGGGGTAGCTGATGCAGAGAGACTGAGGCCTGGTCTACACGACAGCATTAGGTTGACGCAAGGCGGCTTATGCCAACCTAATTATGTCAGTGTCTATGCTGCAATGCTGCTGCTGCTGCCAAAGTAAACGGCCTGCTATGCCAACATCATAACTTCACCTTCACAATGTCGATGTAGTAAAGACACTGAATAACTTACATCGACAGTTGGCTGTCAGCCCGAGTGGGGCTGACAGCTGGACCCTGCCCCCTGCCATGGCGCTGACGGCCCGAGCTGTCAGCCAGGTACTGGGCTCACAGCTGGGCCCCACCTCCACCTTGGCGCTGACAGCTTGGGCTGTTGGGCTCCAGCCGTCAGTGTCCCGCAATGCCCCACTTCAGTCGGTGGAAGCGCACAGCCAGCAGAAGGAGCATAGTGTGGATGTGAACCACCACTTTCATTACTGCAGGGGCTGTACGTCAACTTAACTGAGTTTTGTCGCGAACACAAGCCCTAAGTAACTCACCCAAGGTCATACACCGTGAATGAGTCTGTGGCAGAGCCAGAAACTGAATCCACATCTTCTGAGTTCCAGTCCAGTGCCATAGCCAGACTTCCTCTCAACAACTATGATCCCTAGTTTACACATGGGGAGTTTATATAAAGTCGCCCACCAACAAAACACATAATGAGTCACTAGCAGAGCAAGAAATAGAACCCAAGAAGCCTAGTTTGCTGCTCTAACCACTAGACTATATTGCCTCCTTGGGAAACAGTTGTGTGGGATAGCAATGGTAATTTTAAGATTCCCTCACTCTACCCCTTACAATATTTGATCAGAGCTATGAGTTTGTGATATGCAGTATGTAGATTCAGTAGACAAGTTGGTGTCTGAGCGTTGGGGAAAGCTATCAATATCTGATCATGAACTCTTACCAGAATTCAGAGGGGTAGCCATGTTAGTTTGGATCTGTAAAAGCAGCAAAGAGTCCTGTGGCACCTTAAGAGCAAAGCAAGCCAAGTGAAAAACACACTCATGAGATCTATGTGTCTGTGATGACTGATTCACATTAACTGTCCGTACGCGGAATTATGGCACTGTCATTCCCAAATGTGAAAGGAGCTTGTGATGGGGTGCACTTGCCCCACACTGGAGATGAAGAGGTTAACCCGCACTCTTGACCACACCCTCTCACCTATGCTGGGCATGCTGTAACTGGGGTACTGGTATAAAAGGGAGCAGATCAGCTCAGTCGAGGCTGACCGCTGAGGAGGGAGGACGCACCTTGCAGGCTCCAGTCGCAAGCTGCAGAAGCCAGAGACTCTGAGACCCAGAAGGACATCCAGATCCCTGTGGACACCTAAGGAAGGTTGGAGCCGCCGGGAGCAGCACATGCCGAGGATCCTAGAGAACCTGGAGACACCCAGACAACTTCATTGGGAGACACCATAGGAAGTGACTCAGGGGAAATAGACATGGGACTGGTTATAGAACTGGATATTAAGTCAGCATGTTTTGGCCAAATCCCTGCTGACTCAGTGGCGAACATACTCACCAGTGCCAGGCCCTGGGCTAGGACTCAGTGGAGTAGGGAGGGCCTGGGTCCCCCTACCCCAACCACCCCCCCACCCGCCAGCTAGTGGCCCACTTCCCCGACTGGACATTAGGCTGCACAGCCCTGCGGAGAGGGGCAGCCTCATTAACTCTGGCCAGCAGGCCACACAACCCGGTGGCAAGGAACAGCTTTATTGACTCAGGTCATTAGGCCATACAGCCCTGCGGAGGAGGGCAGCCTTATTGACTCTAGTGATTAGGACATACAGCCCTGTGGAGGAGGGCAGCCTTATGACTCTGGCCACTAGGCTGCACAGCTCTGCAGAGAGGAGCAGCTGTATTTACTCTGATCTTTAGGCCCTACTGCCCTGAAGAGAAGAGTAGCCAGGCAGACTCAACCATGGGCCTGCAACACCCTTACCATGCCTCGAAGGGGAATGAGATGCACTCATCCCATGACAGACCTGGATAGCCTTTGTCTAGATCCTGTCTGTGTACATCAGTACAAAGGCCAAGCTGAATGGGTATTGAGATTGAATGTGCTCAGATCCCTCAGACATCCATTCAGGTCAGGGATAAAGCACATTAGGGATTCTATACTAGTCATCCTAATTCTATGTGCCATTTACACACACTTCGGGCACTATAGTAATGCAAATGTTTTATTATTAATTACAATAAGTAATCAAAAATAGCTCTCCCAGAAGAAGGAACCACCTAGGAATATAGGCTCAGGTGCTCCAGAGCAAAATAATAGCAGAGATGCTACAATATAAATCCATGGTACGCCCACACCTTGAATACAATGTGCAGTTCTGGTCGCTCCATCTCAAAAATATATATAAGATTGGAAAAAGTACAGAGAAGGGCAACAAAAATGATTAAGACTATGGAACAGCTTCCATACGAGGAGAGAAAAAAGACTGGGGACTATTCAGCTTACAAAGAGATGGCTAAGGTGGGATATGAGGGAGGTCTATAAAATCATGAATGGTGTGAAGAAAGTGAATACGAAAGTGTTATTTACCCCTTCACATAGTACAAGAACCAGGGGTCACCCAATGAAATTAATAGGCAGCAGGTTTAAAATAAACACAAGGAAGTACTTCACACAACTCACAGTCATCCTGTGGAACTCGTTGCCAGGGGATATTGTGAAGGCCAAAAGTATAAGATAAGGCGGGGAGGATAGGTCCATCAATGGCTATTAGCCAAGATGGTCAAGGATGCAACCCCGTGCTCTGGATATCCCTAAACCTCTGATGGACAGAAACTAGGACTGGATGACAGGGGATGAAGCACTCAAAATTGCCCAGTTCTCTTCATTCCCTCTGAAGCACCTGGCACTGGAGACTGTCAGAAGACAGGATACTGGACTAAATGGACCATTGATCTGACCCAGTATGGCCATTCTTAAGCTGGTCAACATTTTTTCACTGAAATAGTGTTTTGATGAAAAATAGCTTTTTGACTAAAATGAAAACTGAGCAATTTCATTTTGGTCTACATTTTCTGGTGTTTTAATGAAAAACTGTAAATTGAAAATTGAACATTTTTTGGATGAGGGGGTTGGCAAATGTTTTCAGGTTTTGGATGCTATTTTTTAAAAAATAAAAATGATGTCTGACAATGAAGATTGCCACAAAAGATAGTAGGATGGTGCATGTGTGCCGGGCAGTCTGTCCCAGAAGAAAATGGCTCCTGATTTCAGGAAGTCCTTAGAGCAGTGTTTTATCAAATTTTCAAAAGCTAAGCCCCTCCTTCAGGAAAATGAAATCAGTCGTGCCCTCCCTGCAACCTTGTCATATGATGTTAAAGACCTATCCATCTTAATTTATACATCTTCCAAGCCCTCTCCACCTCCCCAACAGTGTTTAGAGTTCTGTGCCCCAGTTTGTGTTAGTCTCCATAATATGGTGGTACTTCTACTTTCTTACATGTTTTGATCAGCAGCGAAAGAGATAGCAATGCTGATATTTATAGTATCCTTATTCACTTCTTAGCACCCACTGAAATGAATGGGGCTGCTCATTTTCAGAGCTATTGTTTCAGGCTTTCTGGAAATTCAGGCAGACATCTCTATATCGCTTAGCATTTACCTACACAGGAAAATTAATCCAAAATTAACTCTTTTGAATAACTGTAAAAACATCCACATATGCAATTAATCAGGAATAGTTAATCCAGAGTATCTATTCTGGAATAATCCCTGCATAATCCTGACAGTTATGACCTATCCTATCCTGGAAATTTCCACTACATGCATCCGACGAAGTGGGTATTCACCCACGAAAGCTCATGCTCCATAACGTCTGTTAGTCTATAAGGTACCACAGGACTCTTTGCTGCCATGACAATTATATAGCTCAATACACCATAACGCTTTTTTCAGCAGTTCAAAAAATGTGATAGTTTTTTTTTTAAATAGAGTTTCAGGGGTTAGAGTTGTGAGGTGATGTATGGGGATTATCATGAACGGCGGTGAAATCTGAGACATTGTCATAGTTTTTTCCCCATAATTGCTCTTTGATAGTTATGCCTTTTATAATAGTTAAAATAAATCAGAATTCTTGGATTATTATTTATTATTTTTATTATGGCAGTGCCTAGGAATTCCAGGTATGGACCAGGACCTCACTGAGAATGAGGAGACCTTGGTTCAATTTCTGTCTCTGTCACTGACCTGCTGGATAACTCTGGGCAAGCCACTTTCCTTCTCTATGCCTCAATTTCAGCTCTGTATAATGGAAAATGTGGTCTAGATAAAATTACTACAAGGTGAGTGTGCAGCTTGATGAAAGACTGTACTCAGAGTAATGATCAATGGCTCACTGTCAAACTGGGAGGGCATATTTAATGGGGTCCCCCAGGGATCAGTTCTGGGGCTGGTACTATTCAATATTTTCACTATTGACTGGGATAATAGAGTATAGATATGCTTATAAAATTTGCAAGCTGGGAGGGATTGCTAGCACTTTGGAGTAAAAGATTAAAATTCAAAGCAATCTTCACAAATTGAAGGATTGGTCTTAAATCAGCAAGATGAAATTCAATAAAGAAAAGTTGCAAGTACTTCACCTAGGAAGGAAAAAATCAAATGCACACTTATGAAATGGGGAATAACTGGCTAGGCGGTAGTACTGCTGAAAAGGCTGTAAGAGTTCTGGTGGATCACAAATTGAATATCAGCCAACAATGTGATGCAGTTTTGAAAAAGGCTAATAACATTCTGAAGTGTCATATGTAAGAGATGGGATGTCATTGTCCCACTCTGCTAAGCACTGATGAGGCCTCAGCTGGATTAATGTGTCCAGTTCTGAGTGCCACACAATAGGAAAGAAGTGGGCAAATTGGAGAGTCCAGAGTGGAGCAACAAAAACCTGACCTATGAGGAAAGATTAAAAAAAAACTGGGCATGTTCAGTCTTGAGAAATGAAGACTGAGGGGTGACCTGATAACAGTTCAGGCACACAACTGGTTTTCATTCTTTAATAAAAGATACTGAGATCCCTTTATTTCACAGTGTTGCTACAACACTGGGTCTCCATTTGGGTCCCTATGGCTATGTCTACATGCAAAAAATCCCCCACAACAGCCGTCATGCTCTCTGGAGTGGTTCATGACCATGAGTGCCTACCTCAGGGCAGACTCTCAGAAAAAGCAGACACTCCAAACTATACTTTGATTTCTCCACCACAGTAACATATGCAAACTCCTGGATCATTATAACAGTCTTACCATGGAAGCACAAACAGTCCCCTTACTTTGTCAGTTTGTAGCTAACGTCTATGGCCTTGGCCAGAGCTGGCACTTGGTTTACCAGTCTCACAACATCACATCTGAGCCTGAGTCTAGAGACTCAGGTATGCGCAATAGGACTAAAAATAGCCATGTCTACATTCTCATTTGGGCTAGAGCTTGGGCTCTGAAACCCACGTTCCTCCCTGGGTTTCAGAACCCGAGTTCCAGCACAAGCAGGAATGTCTACACAGCAATTTGTACCACAATTGCAGAAGCCCAAGTTGGTAGACTTGCTATCATGGTGTGTGTGGTTTTTTTTTTCCTTCAGAGTAGACATACCCCAGAAGACTCCAGTAATAGAATCTTTAACCAATCAAGAGATCTTGACTTGGTTTTATGCCTGTGTAACACCAGTGACTTCAATGGACTTACAACCGGTTTGCACAGGTGAAACAGAGCACAACTGGGCCCATTTGTTGTGCAGTGTGTAGTAATGGATACTTCATGACAAATGATTAAAAAATGTAGCTGTAATTAGTAATCCTCATACACAGTTTATAGGCAGAACCTGCAAGCTCGCATCACGCAGTAAAGGGAATGCATGCAATAGTTACTCTTTGATTTTAAAATTCTCAGGTCCTTTTAGAGACTAAGCTTCCTTCTGAGAAGCAAACTGTCATCACACCCAACAGGAAAGATATTTCAAGAGTGATCTATGTGGCGCCTCTCTGTATCTGACCAGGAAAGGAAGAGGCAATCATTTCTTTTTTCTATCACTTCATATACAATGTCTTATCACAGTTTGGTCCGGATATTTTGTTTTCCCCTCTCTTTCACAGACATAGGTCTTTAAAATCCAATCTTTATAGATCTCTGAATGTTAAATCTAATAAAGTTATCTTATTCCTATATTAAGAAGGTCAGTAGTTACCTGGGGTTTTTTTCAGCCATCTTCCAAACTGAATGCTGGCATTTAGTAGATCAAGTATTGGTTACAAATTAGAGAAGTAGGAAGCTAAATTAGATGCAGCCTGGAGTCTCTGCTTGAAGGTTGAAAGTTTAAATGCCATTCTGCGTAAAAGCCTGCTTGAACTCCATATGTCAATAACTTAGCATTGTAGCTAAAAGTATTCTGCCAGTGTGTGCGTTAGGCAGTGCTTACCCAAACCAGAATATGGATGTTTCAGCTGGAATCCTCTTTATTAATGACAATTATATTTGCCTGCTAATCTTCCACTTACATAAATGAGACTGTATGGGGGAGAGGAAAGTCATGGGTAGCTGACTAGATCCGAGAGGGTGTAATGAGAAAGAAGAGACCTATCTCTGGTTCAAATACAATCCATGGAGTTAGTGCCCTACAGATGAGATAGCATCGTTGGGTGCTAGTTTGGTGGCCAATGGGAAATGGATTTCTCTTGGGCCAATTTCTAGTTGGACATCCACATCACTGGTACCACTACCAGAAATGGCACTTATTAGAACTCTCGATTAGGTCTCTGAGAGACCAGTAAATGATCCTGTAAACTAAATGACCACTTCACCAATGGAGATAGCCCCTCCCTGTTTGGTCTGGTGCATATGGGCAGGCGGGCATTTGCTGCTCATATTCTGAGAGTGTAAAACTCCTTTTGCCTGGCCCACAGTACAGAGAGGTTGCAAAAGGCCATATGCACTATATTATGCTCTGGTGAAGAGCATAAATGATGCACAAGGCTGTATGGACTGGGATGAATTTCAGCAGCCCTAGAGAATGAAATCTATCTGCTTGGCACAGTCTCTAAATTCACTTTTTAAAAGAAGGAAATGCTACTGGTTCACACCATAGCTTGGATTTTTTTTAATTGCATTGAACTCCATGGGCTAAATACAGGCCATTAAAGAGCTGAAATAAAATCTCGTAAGAATCTTTAACTTATGTTCTTTTGGCAAGCAAGAACATTCCTGCCTTGAGAGAGTCATACACTGAGTAAGACATTTTCTTTACCCCCTCTGGGAAAAGCAGATAACTACCTGTTTTACAGCCTTCTATGTTCCTAGGATTGTCACTTGTGACTGATAAAGGAAAATGCCGTATTGGATGCTGTTTGAACATTTTTTTTTCACTGAGGAAAAGAAAGTAGCTGAAGTTTGTTGTTGTTTGACTGAACTTCTGAGACCATGGTAGTGAGTTGGTATCTGTTTGATAGCAGATTTCTGTGCCTCCCTTCCAGTTCTGTGTGTTTTTAAAAAAAGGAGGGGGGAAGGGTAAAAATTCACTGTGGTCATCCAGAAAAAATTACACTTCTATCTATGTAGGTACTTCTCTGGCCCTCATCATCGGAATATCTGCGCCCCACACAGTCACAACTGGATTTTACACTCCCAGCATTTCCGTAAGGTAAGAAAGTGCCATCCTGCCATTTTACATACAGGGAACTGAGGCACAGGGTAGAGTGAATGATTTACTTTTTTGAACTTACACAAGAAGATTTGAACCCAATCCAGTGCTTAATTATTTAGACCATCCTTCCTATATTTTTGCGCTTCTTCAGAAGTTTATGCAGAACAGGACGTCTGATGTTTAGCCCTAATGGATGCTCTTGTTTGTAAATAGATGCCAAATGAGTAATGATGATAGGATGCTGTGTAACACTTCGGGCTGCGCTATCAGGTGAGAGGAGTCGTGTGCAGAGAGCTACTTCCATGGCACATGCAGTAGAAAAGCACAGTAATAGTCTCTGTGAATAGGAACTGCTCAGTCCTTGCTCCCTCCAGAAGCAAATCACCGGGAAAAAGGTAGGGAGGAACTGAAGACATGGTGGCCCTGTCCGCTCTGCAGCAGCACCCACTAGGAGGAGAAAACAGGGCCCTGAGGGCCTCACTCACTGAAGTCAGTGGGAATCTGTGAAGTACAGGGTTATTTTACAATCTAAGGTTTATAATCACAAATCTGTTGTAACAAAAGTTACATTTTCTTTGCATCCCCCATCTTTTGAACACCAAATGCTTGTTCCTTTATAATTCAATAACGGAATGGCCCAGGAAAAATATCATTTCCCCCTTCCATATATCTTTTTTTTCAAAATGTGAAACATTTCAACCAGCACTATCCAATATCGTGGGCCAGATTCACTGCTGGTTTTTATTTTTTTAAACATAGTTCTAAAGAAGTCCACAGATGTATGCCCATTTACACCAGCTCAGGATCTGGCCCTATATAATTACATTCAGGCTTTTAAATGGTAGAAATCACTATTTAAAGGTCAAAATTCATCTTTTCAAAAGTCTTTCCCATCAAGCTTAAAAAATAATTGCAAAAGAAATGGTCAAATAATTTTGAGTGCTGAATACATTTAAGGATTTTTCAATCAGTGAACAGATATTTCACCAGCAAAAGAAGTCTAAATTCAATAAAATCCATTGTGAACTATTCGCTCAGCTCTGTTAATAACCCCTTAGATGATTAAAGTTGCCAACATTTAGAGTATCTTTTTAATATCACAGTATTTCCCAGAGGCCATAATCTGCATTGGAGACCCATTGTGCTAGTTGATATACAAACATATATAAAGACACGGACCTTGTACCAAAGAGCAGTCTTTTCATTCCTATTCTTGCTGTTTGCCTTTAGATTGACCTCACTGTGACAATGAAAACAAACAGTCCTTTTGCTTTTGTTCATAGCTTGTTACTACTCACTTTCAGTAAAGGGGAAAGGGTAGATGTGGGGTGTGATCATATAGCCCTGCTGCTTCCCTACTAGAGCTGGGAGATAGATTAGATTAGATTAGATAGTAAATTTGTTGAAAAAGGCATTTGGGTCAAATAGCCCAAATAGTCCAAATTCTGATGAATAGACAGAACAATAATCTTGGAAATATCTTAATGTTTTGTTTTCAAAAAATATCAGAATGAATCATTTCAACATTTTGTTGTTGTTGTTTTGAAGTGTCATTTTCCAAACAAAAATTTTGATTCAAAATGACACCAAGAATTTTGGTTGGTTGGTTTGATTTTGATTGGTTACTGGTACCCTACAACAGACAGCAGCACTGTTCACATGCTCCTTGCCTGCTATGGAGATCTAGGAGGATGTATGGGACAACACAGTGCTACATTGCCACCTATTGTGGATCAGTGGATAATAGCCACAAGTGACCTTCTTGTACGTGAGGGGGGTTGTTTATTCCCTCTTTATAACCCTTTCTGGCTGGTTTGTTGAGTGAAGCTGCTGTTCCATTCTTTCCGTGTCATCTGATATTTCTTTTAATCCCCATTGTTGAATTAAGTGCTTTCAAAAGTATGGAAAGTTTTACAGTTGATTGTGAAAACTCGCTGACGTGAAGGGCAAGTGAAATATTGATCATCCTGGGCATTGGTGACAGGAGCTGACCGCCTGAGGCAAATTGTCACTTTCCCAAGCCCCAGATTCCTGGAGTGAATAGTAAAATCCTGCTAAATGTCACAACTAGATCAAAACCAATAATAATACAAAAAAGTTCTTTCAAAGGGTGTCTTTGACTTGTTCACTTCAGTCAGACTCTGGACTAGGCTGTGCACAGAGTTTGTGAGAAAATATACATATCTCTGTTTCGGGAGGGTTGGCAGGGGAGAATTTTCTCAGCTCAAAGGACATTGTCAAGTATCTACATGTTGTACTGCTTCCATTGCATTGGTAGCTGAGTGGTGGTGTCATTTTTACCTTAGATAAATAGGGAAGAATTTTCACAAAACTCCTAGGTTTCCCTGAAAGGCTCATAAAGTCCTGCAAAGCTTGGCTGAGTTTCAAATTTTGTGAAGAAAATACCAGCTACTAAAGGGCTCTTTACCCTAGGAAGGAGAGAATATAAGAATGGTCACACTGGGTCAGACCAAAGGTCCATCTAGCCCAGTATCATGTCTTCTAACAGTGGCCAATGCCAGGTGTCCCAAAGGGAATGAACAGTACAGGTCATCATCAAGTGATCCATCCCCTGTCACCCATTCCCAGCTTCTGGCAAACAGAGGCTAGGGACACCATCCCTGCCCAGCCTGGCTAATAGCCATTGATGGACCTATCCTCCATGAACTTATCTAGTTCTTTTTTTAACCCTGGACCTATCCTGCATGAGGCAGAACAAGAACCAATAGCTGGAAGTTAAAGACAGACAAATTCAAATTACAAATAGGCAAAAAAAAAAAACCAGTAAGACTGATTAACTATTGGAACAAACTACAAGGAAAGTGGTGGGTTCTTTATCTCTTGAAGTCTTCAACTCAAGCCTTCAGACTGAGACTGGATGGCTTTCTGGAAGATATGCTTTTTCTGAAACGCACGTTATTAGTCTCAATACAGAAATAACTGGATTATCTACTATGCCCTATATTATACATGTAGTCAGAGTAGATGATCTAATGATCCTATATGGCCTTAAAATTTATGAATCTATAACATTTGTAGCCAGTCCAGTAACTAGTTTTCTGTGGTTTTGATCTTATTTTGAGAGAGTTGCACAGCTCTGTGATAAATAAGATTAACCAAGGCTGGTTTTAGACCCCTATAATAGCAGCAGAATGATCCCAACTGTGAATTCTGGATTTTATATGTTTAAATTAGATCCTATCAATCTCATTAGCACAGTTTTAAATGTGAAAGCCCCTCTCCAGGTCCCACAGCTGCACATGCAGAGTACTGTATTTGCATATGTCATACTGGACAATCACATGCAGAAGTGCTGGATTTGCATGAGAAATTAAATATTCAAATACACTGCCAATAAACATAATAACCAGTCCCAAGGTTTTATACTTCAGTTTAAGTACTTGGGCCTAACCCCAACTCTCAGATTCAAATATCTTTGGGTCTTTCAAAATTGAACCTGACTTTCAGATAGGCTGAACCAAAATTCAGAATCTGAATAAAACAGAAATAATTAAATCAGGGCCCCATTATGCAAAGCACTTTCAATAGACATGACAATTCTTGCTCCGAAGGCCAGACAGCCTACTTAGTTGATAGGATTGAGTTTTCTACTTTGTGGAACTACCGAGAAGACCAGAAATAGTGTGTTCAAGCTAAATCTCTTCTTATTCTTATTTTTAATCTTCTTGTTTAGAATCATTCAGCTGTTGCAGACCTACAGTAAACACAACACCATATGCATGCAGCAATTATTTTCCTAGCAGGGCTTACATTAACATTTCCTTCAGTTACATATAATGCCACTTGTTCCACTGCTGTTGTACAAAATGATGTTAGAATTAAGGTTTCTTTCTTTAAGACTAATCTTTACAAGCCACTGTTTGCTTTGAACCAGCATACTATCATCTTTTTTTATGGCACCACATCAGGTTTATGTATAATTCAATCAATACCTTGGAGGCAAACCATTTGATGATTACAATAAAAAAAAAATCTCATTTTGCTGTACTTTCTAGAGGTAGTTCCATTACTGCATGTCACGGAGTTAAAAGAGTTTATGGGACTGTAACCCCCAAAGGACATTTTAAACATATGCTTTTTATGACAACTAAACTCCAAGATAAACGAAAACATTAAAATAAGATATTGGGATCATTTCCTTTTGTCTTTGATTGATATGAATGGGGGTCATAAACGAAAAAGTTCCTCCCCTTTGCACAATTTAGTATGTTACAAGCAGAAAGATAAATATATTTCCCCCTGTGCACTTTGAATGAGTAATAGCACAGCAGCAATACAAGACCTTGCTCAGTAGGAAACTGGAATGACTTGAAAGCTGAAACTTGGTCACAGGGCTTGAATGGTGAACTTTTAACATGGTCTTTTGTCTTCCTTTCTGGTAGCTCCTCAAGCTGTCTCTGAAGGAAGTTATTTTTAATGCGGGGGAGGGGGAATATTTATACTCCCTATTATAAAGAGTTTTTATGCTTTAGGCAACAGACAGTTACTGATAATATATGTCTCTCTCTCTCGCTCATCCCTGTCCAAAGTCCAGTGTGAATCAGGGCTGCAGTATGTCCCTGAATCCACAGGTCATTGGAATCAATGAGTCCTTCTGTTGATGTTTCTGGGTTTTGGCTCAGGCCCTGTATTATTTCCTGAAAAAGCAAAGAGGAAGAAACAGTCACTCTCCCAAAGAACTTTTGATCTAATTTCAAACATGATGCAAGCTGTAAATATAACAAACAATAGGCAGGATGGGAACAACGAGAGCAAAGGTGGTGGTAAGAGAACCCTGAGATTACAGAGGTGAACTGTGCATACAGCTTGATGGTTCTGAATCATCTGAAACAAATTCTGGCTTTTAAATAACTACAACGATATCAGCTCTCCTCAGCTGTTGCCAAGTCTGCTTTTGTGAGCATCACAGTAGACATGGATTTTGAAGGAAGTATTTTCGCCTCACGGCTTAGTTCAAGGAGGACGTTCCCTATCTAAGGAGCAGTATGGAAGAAAGCTGGGAGATGTTTGTAGGACTAGTAGGCATCGCTGATGGAGCCCAGGGGTAGGGGTGGGGGGAACATAATAACAGACAATGCTGGAAAAGTAGGGAGTGACTGAGTTGTGAAGGGTCTTATAGGTGAAGAAACACTTGAGACATTTAGAACTGGAATGAGCTGAGAACAGGAGTATACGCTGCAGGGGAAAAGCCTGGCTGTGCAGAGAATGGACTAGAGCACTGGTTCTCAACCAGGAGTACATGTACCCCGGGGGCACGCAGAGGTCTTCCATGGGGTACATCAACCCATCTAGATATTTGCCTAGTTTTACAACAGGCTACATAAAAAGCACTAGCGCAGTCAGTACAGACTAAAATTTCATATTGACAATGACTTGTTTATACTGTTCTGTAGACTGTACACTGAAAGGTAAGTGCAATGTTTCTATTCCAATTGATTTATTTTATAATTATATGGTAAAAATGAGAAAGTAAACAATTTTTCCGTAAGAATGTTCTGTGACACTTTTGTATTTCTATGTCTGATTCTGCAAGCAAGTAGTTTTTAAGTGTGGTGAAACATGGGGGTAGGTAAGATAAATCAGACTCGTGAAAGGGGTACTGTAGTCTGGAAAGGTTGAGAGCCACTGGACTAGAGGACTTGAAATGTCTTTTCATCTTCGGTTTCTGGGATCCAGTCATGAACTAGGGACCGTGCAGCAGGAGTTAAGGGGAGAGAAAGGGTTGGGTGCATTGGGAGCAAGGAAAGGAGAGTATGGGGCAGATCACACATGGCAGTGACCGCTAACTGTAGTGTGTTATGTGTAGGGAGCAGGAGGAGGATCAGAGAAGAAGCCAAGATTAAAACAGGGCAATCGGGATGGAAGGGGCAATAAGTGACATATGGGAGACAGGGTGGAGTGTGCCTGAAAGGTGAAGTAAGGTGATAACTGCATTGTGTTGAAGGTGAAATCCATCCCTTTGTGGTCTACCTATGCAAAGCGATTTGCAGAGACAGGGGCACTCCACTTCTCCTGAACACCAAGGAGGTGGACTTGGAGGGAGGGAAGCCTTGGGAGGGACCACTGTATCTGCAGTCTCTGAACTCAATAGCGTGATACCACCACACAGTGGTCACAAAGGGTTAACGACAGCTATTCCTACCTATGACCTGTAGCGTGGGGTTGGGATGGATTTTGTATCTCCACTTCGGGCACATGCAGAACATCCACAGAAAGGCGGATAACTCTGGCTTTCTCTTGTCTTCCAGAATTTCACCCTTGGGAGATCAGTAGGAAGGCAGTAAAAGTCCCATAGGATGAGCAAGCTGATATGGCTGCACCACCAGCTGGCATCAAAGTATGGCTTGACCACAGCAATACAAACATCTTGTTTAGAGACTAGGAGCCCTCTATAACTGTGCAGCAGTATACAGAGCCGTTAGCGGCTGAGTCTTCATTATATCCTCATCAAGGGAAGCTCCTTTACTGTTGGAGTAAACTAAGGGAGGGTCTTTTTCATTTATTTATTTTATTTTAATTTATTTCTCATTATTTTTCAAACAGCCAAACATGTGCAATACTTAAATTTGTAAAGGCTAGACTATGGGAAAATAAATGCCAAGTGGGAGAAAAATATAAAAAGATATTAATACTCCCACCCTTGCACACAATCAAACAATAAAAAAGGAAGGGAAAAAAACCCCATGGAGCTATACAAATATTACTGTTCTCCAGGGAAAAGAAATAATTGCAATGGTAAACTAGAGCTAGAAGCTACAATGCTGGGACTGCTTCCTCGTCACGTGATGGTTAATCATAATAAATTAAGTTATATTTTAAATTTTGCAATATACTAACTTAACTCAGCAGGTAATGGGAGGTGCCCTGCATAGCCAAATGGTGTTTAACTGTCTGAGAAGAAAAACAATTTCCTCCCTGAAGTTGTGTTATAAATAATGCATTCAAAATGTGCCTCATTTGAGAAGATTATTCCAGCTGCCTCTTGTTCTTAGCGCTCAGTGGGAGATTTAACACCAGACACTCAGCACTCCTGAAATGCACAAATATCTATGTGTAGAAACATACTCTGTGAACCATTCGTCCAACCCAAACAGTTTCAGATTGCAAAAAGAGTCCTGGGGACTACACTAGAAGCAAACAGTTTATGTTCGGAGGAAGGGCCTGCTTCATCACTGCACCATGGTACTCATGGGCTTGTGGAAAGTGAGTGTGCAACACCACAAACTTGTAATGGTTTTGTGTTTTGGACCCACTTTGCATTGGTTTCAGTGATGACATGAGATAAGTGGGAGTGAAGAATCAGGCCCAAACCACTAGTTTAGTGAGAAAATTGGTGGGGATTATGATATGCTTGCAAGCAGTTTGCTAACAGGCAGTGGGCTAAATTTAGGGCTTAATCCTGTCCCATTGGAGTCAATAGCAGTTTTGCCTTGACTTCAACAAGAGCAGAATCTGACCCTTAATGAATAAAACTTAAAAATAAGAAGAAAACAAAGAAAGAAGAAGTGGGACTGCTAAACACTGAGGATGGAATGGAGGTTAAGGATAACCTAGGCATGGCCCAATATCTAAATAAATACTTTGCCTCAGTCTTTAATAAGGCTAATGAGGAGCTTAGGGATAATGGACGGATGACAAATGGGAATGAGGATATGGAGGTAGATATTACCACATCTGAGGTAGAAGCCAAACTCGAACAGCTTAATGGGACAAAATCGGAGAGCCCAGATAATCTTCATCCAAGAATATTAAAGGAACTGGCACATGAAATTGCAAGCCCATTAGCAAGAATTTTTAATGAATCGGTAAACTCAGGGGTTGTACCGTACGACTGGAGAATTGCTAACATAGTTCCTATTGTAACCCTTCTGTCCCTCTGAGTTGGCAGCAACAAGGGCCGGGTTCAGTATCCAGGGGTTCCGTGTCAATAACACAATGCAAAACCGGCTCGAGCCCCCACCCAGTGACCTGGGACAATTACATACCAGCCCCCCCCCGGGCGCCTCTAGGAGGCAATACTTCCCCACTCGCAAGCACAGAGTCCGAGTGTAGCAAAATCCTTTTAATAAAGGAGGGAAACAATGCGGCATCACGGTGGAGAGACACCACAAACAGGACTATACACAAACCATAAGCAAAAAAACCCACCTCCAAGTACATTTGGCACTGTCCTTTCCCCCTTAGGGTCTTAAGTCCAATCACCCCAAAGTCCAACAACCCAAAAGTCTCTCTTTGGTCAGTGCCACCCCAGAGTTCAAAAGTTTATCTGCAGAGTTTTAACCCCCCCCAGCCTGGGTGGAAATGGGGGGGGGGCACACACAGGGTGTTAAGGGGCACCTTACGTGAGCCAGAGCTGACTGCTCTGCCTCTTCATGGAGTTCTGCTGCAGCCTTCACCATGACTGGCTCCACTCCACCAGCTGTGCCACTCCTCCAGCCGTCCTCACAAACTGCTCCGCTCCGCTCGCTCCGTGGGCCGCTCCACCCGTCCCACAACTGCTCCGCTCTGCCAGCTGCTCTGGTCCACCAGCCATCCCCACAAACTGCTCGGCTCCACTCACTCCGTGGCTCCACGAACTGCTCCACTCCGCTCTGCAGTATAGCTTCAGGCTCCCCCACTAGTTGGTACAGTACTCAGTGCTCTCAGCTCAGCAATTCCAGCTCTTTAGTGATTTCAGCTCTTAGTGATTTCAACTCACAGTAGGGGAGCACCAGTGCACCACTAGTCCAAAGTGAGTTCAGCTCAGTAACCTGTATCTAGATTCTTAAGGGAACCAAAAAATTAACTCTGACATTCCACAGTGGAGAGAGGCACAGGTGGAACTGGTGCTTCTGGCTCACACAAGGCACCTGCACCACCAAGTACAGATACCTATCCCCAGCCTCTCTCGATTCACTGGGTTTTGGAACCCATGTCCCTTGTCTAGCAAGTGCTATTTAGTTGATAATGAAACCCTTTATCATAAGACAGTTTTGTAGTTCCTCATTTACTTAATCAGGGTGACAACATTTTATTTCTCCTGCTCCAATAACAAAGAAATTGGGGATCCCACAGCTGTGAAAATAACCATCCCAGGCTGCTGTGAACTATACTAAATGGGGTGGGAGTGCCAATGCAAATAACTGAAATGCCAATGCAAATACTTGAGATTCTTTCCACACTCCCCAAAATTTACCATCAGATGTCAGGGTAGAGCTCATCCTGACTCTGCTTACACTATTTTTAAGAAAGGGAAGAAAAGTGATCCAAGTAACTATAGGCCTGTTAGTTTGACATCTGTAGTATGTAAGGTCTTGGAAAAAATTTTGAAGGAGAAAGTAGTTAAGAACATTGAGGTCAATGGTAACTGGGACAAATTACAACATGGTTTTACAAAAGGTAGATCGTGCCAAACCAACCTGATCTCCTTCTTTGAGATGGTAACAGATTATTTAGACAAAGGAAACGCAGTAGATCTAATTTACCTCGATTTCAGTAAGGCATTTGACACGGTTCCACATGGGGAATTATTAGTTAAATTGGAAAAGATGGGGATCAATATGAAAATTGAAAGGTGGATAAGGAACTGGTTAAAGGGGAGAGTACAACGGATCATACTGAAGGGTGAACTGTCAGGCTGGAAGGAGGTTACTAGTGGAGTTCCTCAGGGATCAGTTTTGGGACCAATCTTATTTAACCTTTTTATTACTGACCTTGGCACAAAAAGCGGGAATGTGCTAATAAAGTTTGCGGATGACACAAAGCTGGGAGGTATTGCTAACACAGAGAAGGACCGGGATATCATACAGGAAGATCTGGATGACCTTGTAAACTGGAGTAATAAGATGAAATTCAATAGTGAAAAGTGCAAGGTCATGCATTTAGGGATTAATAATAAGAATTTTAGTTATAAATTGGGGACACATCAGTTGGAAGTAACAGAGGAGGCGAAGGACCTCGGAGTATTGGTTGATCACAGGATGACTATGAGCTGCCAATGTGATATGGCCGTTAAAAAAGCTAATGCAGTTTTAGGATGCACCAGGCGAGGTATTTCCAGCAAAGATAAGGAGGTGTTAGTACCGTTATATAAGGCACTGGTGAGACCTCATCTGGAATACTGTGTGCAGTTCTGGTCTCCCATGTTTAAGAAGGATGAATTCAAACTGTAACAGGTTCAGAGACGGGCTACTAGGATGATCCGAGGAATGGAAAACCTGTCTTATGAAAGGAGAGTCAAAGAGCTTGGCACGCTTAGCCTAACCAAAAGAAGGTTGAGAGGGGATATGCTGGCTCTTTATAAATATATCAGAGGGATTAATATTAGGGAGGGAGAGGAATTATTTAAGCTTAGCACCAATGTGGACACAAGAACAAATGGGTATAAACTGGACACTAGGAAGTTTAGACTTGAAATTAGACAAAGGTTTCTAACCATTAGAGGAGTGAAGTTCTGGAACAGCCTTCCAAGGGGAGTAGTGGGGGCAAAAGACATATCTGGCTTTAAGACTAAGCTTGATAGGTTTATGGAAGGGATGGTATGATGGGATAGCCTAATTTTGGCAACTGATCTTTGATTATCAGCAGGTAAGTATGCCCAGTGGTCTGTGATGGGATGTTAGATGAGATGGGATCTGAGTTACTGCAGAGAATTCTTTCCTGGGTGATGGCTGGTGAGTCTTGCCCACATGCTGATCGCCATATTTGGGGTCGGGAAGGAATTTTCCTCCAGGGCAGATTGGCAGAGGCCCTGGAGGTTTTTTGCCTTCCTCTGCAGCGTGGGGCACGGGTCACTTACTGGAGGATTCTCTGCATCTTGAGGTCTTCAAACCACAATTTGAAGACTTCAGTAACTCAGACATAGGTTAGGGGTTTGTTATAGAAGTGGATGGGTAAGATTCTGTGGCCTGCTTTGTGCAGGAGTTCAGACTAGATGATCATAATGGTCCCTTCTGACCTTAAAGTTTATGAGTCTATGACCCTTAATGAATAAACCTGTTGGCTGTCAATCAGAGCTGTCACTTGGGTATGGTGAATCGGGGCAACCTCCCCAGGGCCCATTCTTTGGGGTCGGGGGCCGCGAGCAGGGAGGTGAGGCAGTGGGTGGCTAGGCGAGTGGTATGAGGTGGTGAACAGGGAGGCGAGCAGCAGGTGGGTCGGGGGGGGAGAGGAGGAGCCACCATACTAGAACCTCCCCCTCCCTCTCAGTGCCTACTGCCTGCCGCAGGTGAGATGTTTCGTGGCATCAGGAGGTGCTGGGGGGGAGGGGAGAGGAGCGAGGGCGCAGCGTGCTCGGGGGTGGGGGCGGAACTGAGTGGGGAAGACGTGGGGCGGGGGCAGGAAGAGGCAGGGCTGGGGCCTTGGGGGAAGGGGAGGAGTGGGGGCAGGGCCTGGGCGGAGCCAGGGGGCAGCACACCCCAGCAGATTAGAAACTCAGTGCCTATGTCCAGGACCCCGCACGCCCCTAGAGACAGCCCTGCTGTCAATAGTTTGCACAGGTCTACATCAGAGACTGGCTCCCGTTTGTAGTTATTACCCTATGGGCACCTAGGTATAAGAAAATGAATGAGACACTGACAAGTTTCGGGACGAAGACTGGTCAAGAGCTTAGCTCCTCTGGCCAAAGGAACTCTCAGCTGTAGGAGTAAAGTTCATCTCTGCAGGTTATAGAAGCTTTTCCAGAGTGGTGCAAGACTGAAAAAGGAACTTTCCCAGCAATTAAGGACGATCACAACCCTCCCCACTTCCTGTTCCAAAAGCAAGGTGCATTTCTGTGACCTTGCCTTCTTTCCTCTAAGTGCATAACAAAGGGAATACTTAACAAAACAAGCAAACAAAAAAACAACCTTGCCAAAACAAGACACTCCACTCCACACGCTTCTCCCTCTTGGGAGAGGAGGAGAGAACAAACCACCGAGTGTCTGTTGTGTAGTCCCGTGGCTTAATGCTCTGCTAGAAGGTTCTCAGCTACTACAATCAGGAACACAGTATAAAGAATATACTAGAAGACATATTCCATGGAGATAGGGTGACCAGATAGCAAGTGTGAAAAATTGTGACAGGACTGGGGGGTAAAAGGCCCCCAAAATTGGGACTGTCCCTATAAAATCGGGACATCTGGTCACCCTACATGGAGAGCACTGACCACATCATCAGACACTCAACAGCTGGACATTTCCCATCTCTTGAGTACCCACATGCTATTTTTTTTCTGTGAACTGACGCAAAGTTATTACTAGCTCCTATTTGTCAGAGCTCAACAACAAAATGGGAGAGATAAAACACACTGGCAAATATTTTAATCTTTCTGAGTCAGCAGGGCAGTAGTCTGTCAATGTAATACGCAGCTACTAAGATGCCTAATGCTTGAGCAATACAGCTTAGATTAGATGTGTGGCTGTCCCAGTCAGGGAGTGTAAGCAGGCACATTAATAACAAAGCTCAATGGAACTCTGCAGAGGTTTATTTTCCCCCCTAAAAAAGAATCTGCAGGGATATTGTTCTCATTTCTGCCGGGGATTAGCTGTGCTTTGAAGGCTGGCTGCTTAAAGCCAGTGTTAGTGAGTATGAATCCAACCCGTTGCTTTTTTACTTATTTATTTATTTTTTTATTTATTTAGTTTACCAAAACTAGGGACACATATTCATCCCTGTAGTAATTTCATTTTTGTTGAGGTTATACCTGGGATCAATTTGGCCTAATATTGGGGGAGGGATAGTTCAGTGGGTTGAGTATTGGCCTGTTAAACCCAGAGTTATGAGTTCAATCCTTGAGGGGGCCACTTAGGGATCTGGGGCAAAAATTGGTCCTGCTAGTGAAGGTAGGGGGCTGGACTCAATGACCTTTCAAGGTCCCTTCCAGTTCTAGGAGATTGGTATATCTCCTATTATTATGATAATATTCACTGTTGGACAAAACAGATTTTAACTAAGGTACTTATATTATCACAATGTCTGAGCATCTCACAACCTTCACTATATTAATCCTCACAACACCCTTATGAGGTATGAAAGTATTGGTCTCTTTATTTTACAGCTGGGAAACTGAGGCATGGAAAAACTTAAGGTATGTCGATACTGCAGTATCAGAACTGCCCGAGTCTGATCCACAGGTATAAACTTCTGGTTCGTTGAGAAAAGGGGAGCATGGGATGAGAGTTATGGATGTCAATCTTGGAATAAAAGGCTGAGTGAGACTGCTACATTATACAGAATTTTTTTATCCAAAGGTCCTACAGCATTAACACTTGCTGAGAATATATGCACAGCCAGTTTGAATGTAACACCTGCTCTACCAGATTCTATCTATACTGTACCAGATGCTTTAGAGGCTGGGTCAAACCCTTTCCATATTAGATAGTAATGGGAAACACCTACTGATACAGAAATGATCACTTCACTCATCATCATCTCATGAGCTGAGATGCCACGGCTGCTCAGCAGCCTATTGCCGTGCTACCTAAGACTAAAGGACAGGAAGTGAAGAACAATACCACAATCAGTATGAAAATACAGAGGGAAGGAAGATAAGAGGAATATAACAACCTGTGCTAAGTCGTGGCTGCATTTCCCCTAACACCTAGACAAAACAAGAACACTTAACCAAAGCAGTTAACAAGGTGTCTTGTGTCTATGCATTGCAAGATGCTATGCTATGATTTTCCATGAATTTTCTAAATTTCTTTTCCTTTGTCGATATGGGTCAAGTCTTGATCCCATTGTCATCAATGGCAAAACATCAGCTTATGAGAAAGACCAGGATTTGACACTGTGTGACTACATGTTAAAATTTGGTCCAACGTGTGTGTCATTGGTATGTGTTAAAATCCTATCTTTGTCTGAAAAGGTTTGTGGGAATCAAGCTATTAAATTAGCTGCCTCTCTTCATGCAGCTAGCTTCAACATAATGGTGTTTCAATAAAAAAGAAGAGAATTAAATTTCCTCCTTTAGTCTGAACTGTAATTTTGATCTTTCTTCTCTATGAATGTGTTCCCAGAAGTCTAAGGAAATGTGCAGGCTGCCGTATACAGACTGGGAGAGCAGCAGTGCATTCTCTCATTGGCACTAATATTTTTTAAAGGTCTAGAAACTGGAACTGTAATATGCAATAATCACACAACTACTGACTTCACAGCTTTCTCTCTCAAGCGTCACCTTACTGCATTAGTGAAATAGTTTAATTTTTTTTCTAACTCATGTTTCCTCTGGCTGGAAGCAGATCAATAGCTATCTTGCTTACATTTCTCTCAAAAATTAAATAAGTTTCTTTCAGTAGACACAATGGTCAGTAATAGCATCAACATGATTTACCACACAGTTTTAGCTGAACACATAGATTATTTTATTCTGGGAAGTAAATAAATGTATCTGACCAATCAATGGGTGATCACTCTAGGGAAAGGTTTACTTTTTGATCCTAGTTATTGTATGGGGGTTTTGAAGAAAAGAAATAGCTACAATTAAGAGAATGTGAACTTGTGGGAAACTAGTTGGACATCCATCTACTTGTACGTGATGATCTAGACTTTACAGTATTAATTATAATATCTGGGGGACTGAGTGTCATGGATTCACTGTTCAAGGGCCTTAAACCTCATTAAGCCTCAGTCACCTCCCTATCTGTAAAACATTGTCCCAGTGCTGTTTTGAGACTTCAATTAATTTTTGTCACTCGGTTTTGCACTGAAGATTGTTAAATCACAAGCTAAGTTTGGTTCAACTTTTGCAAAATCTCTTCCTGCATTAGGTTTTGCTGTTTAAAGAGCCAGAACCTCATGGATGGTTCAAATTGAAGTCTTGCTTGATCTTATCTTTATTTTATTCAGTTCACTACGATAGGGGATACATTGGATACTGTGATACAGCATGGCCAGAGGGTAGCAGGAGAGTGTTAGCAGGGAGCCTTATTCCCTGCAAGGGGAGGAAGGTCTGCTATAGATTAACTAGAGCACCTGAAGCCAATTAGAGCACCTGAAGCCAATTAACCAATGAACCAGCAGTGAGTCACATGATATAAACCCCCTGCTTCAGGTCAGACAGTGTGGGTTGTT
This sequence comes from Mauremys mutica, assembly GCF_020497125.1. Classification (NCBI taxonomy): domain Eukaryota; kingdom Metazoa; phylum Chordata; order Testudines; family Geoemydidae; genus Mauremys; species Mauremys mutica. Next base: position 9,534,268 of record NC_059077.1, read on the forward strand.
GGAGCAGGAAGGTTTGGTTGGAGTAGAGAGCAGTTTGAAGGAGTTGAAGCAGAGAACAGTTTTGAAGAGAAACAAAAGGAAAGTTTGGAAGAGTGCTGTGGTGGGCTGAGAAGTCCAAAAAACCCTAGGTAAGGGGCACCTGGATTGTGTAGAAGGAAGGCAAGAAGCCCCTCCACAAGCTGAAGGGCAGGAGAGGGAAGTAACCCAGGGGAAGGAACCACCAGTACAAGTGGTTGACTGCTAACCTCAGGGCCCCTGGGTTGGGACCTGGAGAAGAGGGCGGGCCCAGGTCCCTCCCTCTCCACTCCACTCCTCAAGGACACTAGTGGGGTAATTAAAAATACTGGTTCAGAGGCAAGCAATGGTGCCCTGAACCTTCCCAAAAGAAGAGAAAGCACAAGACCCAGCATAATAATACTGGCAATTTGCCACAATACATAGTTCCACTTTGGGCTAAACTTCAAAAAATCACATTCCACAAACATTTGCGCAAGTAAAAAATTCTCAGATGTTCATGACAAGTCAATGCGTAGAACCTGGTTGTGAATGCTTTTGTGTGACTGTGAAGTGGGTGCCATGGAGAATAAGCTTACATTATCCCTGTCATAAACAGACAGTTAAGGGTTAAGAAGTTCACCTAGCCTAGCTAACACCTGACCAGAGGAACCAATGGGGGATGAGATTTTTCAAGAGGAAGGAGGGAAGTTTTTCCTTTGTTCTATTCATTAAGTTCTGTGCCAGAGTGAAAAGATCCAGGAATCAACCAGGGTAGTGAATATTAGAGAAGGAATGAATTAGCTTATGTTTATTTCCTTTTGTGACTTTGTCTTTTTGCATTAGAGGGATAATCAATTTGGGTTTTCTTTTATGTAACTAAGGTTTTTGCCCAGGGGAACATCCTCTGTGTTTTGAATCTGTTGTCTGTGAGAGTAGCTTACATGCTAATCTCAGAGGCATTCTTTTCACCCCTTTTCCTTAATTAAAAGTCTTCTTTTTAAGAACCTGATTGATTTTTTTTCCCTTGTTTTAAGATCCAAGGGGTTTGGATCCATGTTCACCAGGAAATTGGTGGAGAAGTCTCTCAAGGTTACCCAGGGAAGGGCTACAGTACTTGGGAGGGAGAGATTTTGGGGGGGAAGACAGAGTTTCCCAAATGACTCAAAAAGAGCTGTTTTAAATGATTTGGGTGGTAGCAGCAACCAGATCTAAGCTGGTAATTAAGCTTAGGGGTTCTCATGCAGGTCCCCACATCTGTACCCTAAAGTTCAGAGTGGGGGTGAAACCTGTGACAATCCCAATGAACTAGCTGACATAGAGAAGAAGTTGCTTACCTGAGAGAGCCAGGATCATAGATTCCAAAGCCAGAAGGGACCATTGTGATCATCTAGTCTGACTTCCTATATTACAGAGACCATAGAACTTCCCCAAAACAATTCCTAGAACATATATTTTAGAAAACCATCCCCTCTTGCTTTAAAAATGGTCAGTGATGGAGAATCCACCAGAACCCTTGGCAAATTGTTCCAATGGATAATTGTGTGGCTCTTCTCTGAACCCTCTCCAATTTATCTACATCTTTCTTGAACTGTGGGTAGCAGAGCTGGACACAGTATTCCAGCAGTGGTAACACAAGTACCAAATATAGAGGTAAAATAACCTCTTTACTCCTACTTGAGATTTCCTTGTTTATGCATACCAGGATTGCATAGCTCTTTTCAGGGCCAGCTCTAGGTTTTTTGCTGCCCCAAGCGAAATAAAATTTGGCTGACCCTACCCCAGCCCTGGGCTCTCCCCCTTCCCGCACCACCTGCTGCCCCCACCCTGGGCTCTCCCCCCGCCCTGCACCCCCCTGCCTCCCCAGCCCTGGGCTCTCCCCCCGCCCTGCACCCCCCTGCCTCCCCAGCCCTGGGCTCTCCCCCCGCCCTGCACCCCCCTGCCTCCCCAGCCCTGGGCTCTCCCCGCACCCCCTAGCACCCCAGCCCTGGGCTCTCCCCCTTCCCGCACCACCTGCTGCCCCCGCCCTGGGCTCTCCCCCTTCCCGCACCACCTGCTGCCCCCGCCCTGGGCTCTCCCCCTTCCCACACCCCCCTGCCTCCCCAGCCCTGGGCTCTCCCCCCCGCCCCATACCCCCTGGCACCCCAGGCCTGGGCTCTCACACACCCCATGCTGCACCAACTCTGGGCACCCCGCTTCTCCCCCACCAGTGCCCTCCCACCCCCTGCCACCCCAGCCCTGGGCTCTGCCCCCTCTACCCGCACCCCCTGCCGCCCCAGCCCTGGGATTCTCCCCCACCTGCACCCTCCTTCTGCCCCAGCCCTGGGATCTTCCCCCCTCTCCCCCCACCTGCACCCTCCTTCTGCCCCAGCCCTGGGTCACTGGTGACTTGCTCCCAGGGTGGGTCATTCAGCAGGAATTTTGGATGTGCACAGAACACAGACAGGATTGGTTCCCGTATGGTTACAGAACTGCAGTAAAGCAGAACAATTTTCAGCTTGTGTGATTGGAGGATATCTGGATGCATATTATAAGACTGTCCTCCATAAATGAGGAAAAGTCAAGGTGCCTTTATTATTCTTTTGTTCCACTCTTTGTTTCTATAGGGAATTTGCCAATGCATTATCAGTCTTTTTTTTTTTTTTAGTTGTTTAAAAGGAAAAGCAATGGCTGTTGAAAATAGCAATTCCAGTCCTAAAAACTACTGGGAAGCATTTCTTGCTCAATTTTTTCTACTTTTTCTACAGCAAATTACAGTGGATCAGTATATTTGATTTGGGAGAAATGAAGTAAGAGCTGCTCAAATTGAGCTTGAGCACTCCTGAATTGTGAGGTGTTCAAATCTGGAAGGCAGGTGCTAGATTCCCTTTCTGAATATTAGCTAAATCTGGAAAGGAAAAGCCAATTTCTGCTTCCATGGCTCAGAAGTGGAAATCCTCCTAAGTGCCTGGTACTGTATCTAAAGCTGCCCAGGTCCAGTAGAGCCTCCCCTCCCTTACTTTTCATTTTAAATTCTAGTGGGATCCACGTACCTCCCTTGCTAGGCTTCAGCTAGAGAGGGGCACTGTCCATTTAGTCCACCCAATTCCTTCTTTGGGGCCTGCAAGGTGAGGTCACACCAGTATCCCTACTGCAGTCTGGGGAAGTCTTCTGAAGGGGATATATGGGCCAAAGCCTTCTACTCCTTGGGCACACATGTTCCCCATTCACAGTGCCATCCCGCTCTAGCTGTGAGCTCAAGCTGCAGCATGAGGTTTCAGCTACCATACTCCCTCCCCCCCTTTCCTGTTGGTAGTGGCTAAGGGAATGCTGGGAAATATAGTTCTTTCCCTGCTCCAGGGCTGGTTCGATAGGCAGGGAGCTAACCAAGGAACTACAGCTCCCAGGGCCCCCTGTTGGTTCTCAGCTCCCAGGCTTGATCCCTGCTAGCTGCCGCCCCTGCAAATGGGCTGCCCCAAGCAGCTGCTTGCTTTGCTGGTGCTTAGAGCCGCCCTTGGCTCTTTCGGCCACAGCATCATACTGGGAGCTCATGTTCAGCTGATTATCCAAAACAACCCCCAAATCTTTGTATGTAAGTGTGGCCTACATTTTTTTGTTCCTAGATGCATACATTCCCATTTAGCTGTAAGGCAGCCCTCGACTTTACAACGTTCGACTTATGATGAATGGCACTTATGACGTTTCTGAATTGACACCGATTTGACTTCCAACAATTGGTTTTGACTTTATGATGCCCAGTCCCGCAATGGAGCGTGTTGCGGTTCCAAGTTACTTTTCAACTTAACATCGCAATTTTCAGGAACCACTTGTGTCGTAAGTCCGAGGATGGCCTGTATTGAAATGCATATTGCTCCATTGGGATTCAGATAAAACATGACCTAGGTTCATATTCCATCCTCCACCACAGACTTCCTGTGTACGATTGGGAAAGTCACTTAATCGCTCTCTACTTCGATTTCCCCTCTGTTAAAAGAGGTTAATCATGCTGCCCTACTGGGTGGGGATGTTGTGAGGGTAAATTCATTAAAATGTTGAGGCCCTCAGGTCATAGGAACTACTTTAGATAGATATAATAAGAGTTTTCAATTTCAGACTTACTGCTTCTATGGATCTACAAAATGAAGGCTTTCATCTCTTGAAAGCATATGGGGTTGTGTGGATTGTTGAAATGAAAGTAGAAGATGTGATGACAATCTTAGGGTGATAGATGTAAATAACCAACCACAGTACCTACATCTCAGTCCCATTTCTGGTAAGTACAAAGCCTGAATCTCTTATAAACTGTGAATTGTCTAAATATAATAATGATATAATTATGAAGACTGCAACCACTGACAAATGTAAGTATAAAGCATTTCAAGAAACAGAAATACAATTTCATCAGAGGTTTAAAAGTGCACTCTTAGTCTTAGCCTCATCCACATTATTTTTCATCCTTTATTTTTTATTGACTTGGTTATTGAGATTGTTACATAGCACTCTTCAATTTATCTGGGATATACCAGTTGACAATGAGGCCCTTCAGTGATGACAAAGCCTTGGAGTGGAGATTAATATTGTATTTCATATAAAAAAAGACTCCCCATAATATATCTGCCTTGAGAATGTCCTGAAGGGAGAGGCTTCTGTCAATTTCTAAGCACTGGCCTCTGGCTTAGAGAGCTTGTCAATTTCAAACCTGTAAATGCAGTTTTGAAACTGACAGAACAAGGAAGTTCTTTCAATGAAAAAAAAGAATAAAACAATTCTTCCATCTGGTGGAAATTTATCAAATATATAAAATCCTAGAATTCTGATCTACCCTAGGGGTATGATGAATAAATAATAAAAGAGAAAGATTTGCCGAGCTGCCCTCTTGTCTTTTGTCTCATAGATATCTTGCTAAGGCTTCAATATGATTCCCTTGTGGTTGTGCATCTTCTCTTTGTTTATCCCTGTGAAAAGGGACAATGGGGAAAATTCTGTTCTCAGTTATACCAAATACAAATCCGGAGTCTTCAACTGAGTTACTCTAAGTTTACAAATACAGGCCATATCCAGAGTCGTTTTATCTTGACGTAACCCCATTTGGCTTCAATGGAACAATGCCAGTTTACATGAGCTGAGAATATGGCCTATGTATCTATTTCCCCCCTTCAAAGTGTGACTTTCTCCTAAGGGTAGCTAGAGCTTAGTCATTTCAGAGTCTTTCAAATATTAGTCATTTTTCCTTTTTGAAAAGGTTGTTTTATTTAAATGCAGTTCCAATTATTCTTCTTTCTTTTTCCCAAAAGACAAAGCCAGAATTGCTGGATGTTATGTATTACTTTGGGTTGTGTAATAAGTGAGAACATTTTTTCTTTGCGAGGAAGTTAATCCCCTAAAACTACTAGCAGTCATGATAAACCCAAACCTGGATTCCATCTCTTGAGATACGGTTCTGGATCTTTAACTTTACGATGAAACTCTATCTCTACAATGGGGCAAAACAAAATCTCAGGATATGAACAACTCTGAACTTTGAGAGAGTCTTATTCTGGACCCAGATTCTGTGAGTCAGGCTGTGATGTAATGCCTCCGTTCAATTCAGTAGAATGCTGTTGTAAGATTTTTAACTTCTCAGTCGTTGCTAGTATGATCATTAAGTTCTGTAACCTTTTGCAAACTTTGTAACTTTCAAAAAGAATAGGAGTACTTGTGGCACCTTAGAGACTAACAAATTTATTGTAATTACAGTAATTGAATCTATTTCCCCATGTCACACCTTCTATGGGTCATCTCGATTATCACTTCAAAAGTTGTTTGTTTGTTTTTCTCCTGCTGCTGATAGCTCATCTCAGTTGATTGGCCTCTTACAGTTGGTATGGCTACTTCCACGTTTTCACGTTCTCTGTCTGTATAAATATCTTCTTGCTGTATGTCCCAGTCTATGCATCCGATGAAGTGGGCTGTAGCCCACGAAAGCTTATGCTCAAATAAATTCGTTAGTCTCTAAGGTGCCACAAGTACTCCTGTTCTTTTTACGGATACAGACTAACACAACTGCTACTCTGAAATTTGTAACTTTAGTTATTATTAGCATAGCCTTTTAAATTTTGTAACTTTTGCAAGCTTTGTAACCTTTCAGTTACCACTTGTATAAACCTCCAAGCTTTGCAATATTCCATCACGCAATCAGAGAGAGTGTGAATGAGGGAGTGTGTGTGGGAGATAAGGGAGTGTGAACAAGGAATTTTATGTGGGATTGGGCGAAGAGGAACTGCAAGGAGAAAAGAGCCAGGAGCCAGGTGTGTCTGATGTAATCTGTCCTGAGAAGGCAGTCATGGGGTGCTGTAAAGAAAAGAAGTACCTGGTATACATGAAAGGAACGAGGCCTGGAAATGCTTCTCGGTGATGGACACAGAAGGGAAACTCAGTGTACATGACTGAAGCCATCCAGTTCCCGTAAAAGGAAGAAGGCATGCAGAGAAGCCCCCTGCTTCTTGACCTGCTCATCAGCCCAGATTTGTGACTGCAGGCAGACACACCAGATCTACTATGCTTCAGCTTCTAGGCTTCCTCTGCTGTCTCCGGTAACTCTCTGTCTGCGTGAGTGTGTGGGTGTATGAGGATATGAATACAATGAATGTTTGAGTGCATGAATAAGCTCCATCCCTTTTCTGTTTGATCCAATAGCGGCATTTAATAAAAACAATATAAGTGTAAGCCTGGGTTGGTTTCTAAGGAAACTGAGGTAACACAGGCCTGTCTCTGCATCCAAACTTTTCTGAAGTTCAGGGATGTTTGGATTTGAAGCAGAAACCTAGTCATTCTCTAAATTACCAAATATCTCTTCTGTCCCATTACCACTGGTCCCACCGCTCCAAAATTAGATTTTCCTTATCAGAATTCATAGCAGAAGTAAGAAGTTCATCTGAAACTTCCCCTTCCTCCATGATGAGAAGACTAAAGAAAGCACTCAGCTAGCACAGTGAGGGGCACAGTATAAAACCGTGACTAGAATAGAATAGAATAGGAGACTTCTTTGTGTCTTCGGTAGCAACCAGCAAGCAATTTACACACTCAAAAGAGAGAGAGCTCCTTCAGCCCACCTCTAAAATGAGTAGCAGTATTAGACTGTTTTAGATAAACTCTTGGAAGTTAGGTGCCTGGGAAAGCAGGAATCCCAGAGATGGATCCAAAACTGCATATTCTTTGAAAATGGACTATTCCATAGTGTAAAATGCAACCAAAGACCAGTCTCCTCAACTACGTGAAGCTTTTGGATAATTCTTCCCCTTTGACTCTTCCTCAGTTATAGAAATGGGAGGATGCTAGTAGTATGTCATCTAGCCTATCCACTGTATTCTTCAATTCTTCATCTGAAGAAGTGTTTTTTTACCCACGAAAGCTTATGTCCAAATAAATCTGTTAGTCTTTAAGTTGCCACCGGACTCCTTGTTGTTTTTGTGGATACAGATTAACATGGCTACCCCGGATACTTCTCCTTGATGTGATGTCTACAAAACACTTGACAATAGTTAGGCAGCTGGTGTGCTGAGACCACGGTCTATCATGATGACCAATGTAGTCTCATTGTTTTCTTGCGCTCCCCTGTCTCTCTGTCTGTGTCCATCTATTATCTTTTGTCTTATTCTTTTCTTGTAAGTTCTTTTTTTTCCTTTGTTTGTACTATGGGATGCTAGTCTATGATTGGGTTCCCAAATGCTACATTAATACAGATAATCATAATAATGAATAATATGAAGACTCTCCCACAGTCTGGTAGGTCTTGAGAAAAATACTCCTGATGTTCAGCCTAAATTAAAATACAGAAGAATTGAAATAAGTAAGAATGTCAATTAGCTTTTGCTCCTTTCCATCTTGCTACTAGTATTTATGCCCCCTGGGACAATTCCCTTCCTCACTCTTTGGTGTTTACATCTTGGAGTTTTCTTAGGCTTAACCCCTTCTCCCTCACAATTCATCCTTTTAGGGGGGAGGGCTAGCTTAAGGGGGCAGGAATTGCTCAGTGGTTTGAGCATTGGCCTACTAAACCTTGGCTTGTAAACTCAATCCTTGAGGGGACCACTTAGGGATCTGGGGCAAAAATCAGTACTTGGTCCTGCTAGTGAAGGCAGGGGGCTGGACTCAATGACCCTTCAGGGTCCCTTCCAGTTCTATGAGATAGGTATATCTCCATGTAGTGTATATAACCTCATCAGACTTTCTAGCTGTACTTTGTGTTCTGACAGTGTCAATTCAAATTTGATTATTTTTGTATCTGGTGAGAGCAGAGTGGTCAGAGAGGACTTAATTGGATGATAGCCTATGGGCTGTGAAAGAAAGGGAAACATGTTGGAAGCGCTAAGAGAACTGCCTGGACCATGTTAGACTGAGATGAAAGCAGTAACTCTAAGACAAGAGAAGACTAACATGTTTAGCAGGACCATATTCTGATCTAAATACTGCTGGGATAAATTGGGATTAACTCCCCGGGATCAGAAGATGGGTCTTGGCTTGTCACAGCTGCATCATCTAACCAACCAAACCTCCCTTGGCTGCCCCTCTGTTGCATTGTTATTCCTGCTACACTCCCTGTGTTCCCTGCTAAATTTCTTGCAAAATGCCTATGTGCTTTAACACCAGCAGAGAATTGCTAGGGAACACCATGTAATAGGAAAGATTCTGGGTAACTTATTTATGTATAAACATGAAGGAATTTAGTAGCTGTAAGGCAATGAACAGATGTTTTATTACCTTAGTGGTAGCCTTATGATAGGCAGTCTCATACCGAGGTGACACACTGTCTATATAACAGCATTTCATGACTGCCCTTGGGTTTGCATTGAACTGACAGAAGAAACTTGTAAGTACCATCAGAGCACTAAGCAGAGAAAGGAAGCATTGCTAGAAATCAGCCAATGCAGAGTGCTTTTGAAAACCCCACTCTTTCATTTCGCTTTGCCTCTGTCCCCCAGCAGAAAACGAGTGTAATAATAATACTTTCTTTTCCTGTCTTGTGTTTTTTTTATATTGTAAGCTTTTAAGGGAAAGGACTGTGTCTTCTTTAGATGTTTTTATATTGCCTTAGTTCAGGGGTAGGCAACCTATGGTACGGGTGCCAAAGGCGGCACGCGAGCTGATTTTCAGTGGCGCTCACGCTGCCCAGGTCCTGGCCACCGGTCCGAGGAGCTCTGCATTTTAATTTAATTTTAAATGAAGCTTCTTAAACATTTTAAAAACCTTATTTACTTTACATGCAACAATAGTTTAGCTATATATTATAGACTTATAGAAAGAGACCTTCTAAAATATTAAAATATATTACTGGCACACGAAACTTTAAATTAGAGTGAATAAATGAAGACTGGACACCCCACTTCTGAAAGGCTGCCAATCCCTGGCCTATCACTAGGGCTCCATGTCTGTCACGGAGGTCGCAGAAGTCACGGATTCTGTGACTTTCCACGATCTCCATGACTTCTGCAGGGGCCAGTGTGGCTGACCTCAGGGCTGCCCAAGCAGCTGGCTCCGTGGCCAGTTGCTCAGGTGGTCCCCGGAACAGCCACACCAGCAGCTGCTCCGCTGGCCCTGGGATCAGTCCACGGTCTGCAGCCCTGGGCAGTGGTGCCTGGGATGCTGGCCAGAGCAGCCGCAGTCAGCTGGCCCAGGTGCCCCCCATTCCTCCCCAAGATGTGGTCCCCTTAGTGCTCCCGCCCCAAGATTTAATCACAGGTATTTTTAGTTATTGCCTGTGACCTCTGATACAAACAATAATAGTGTTATGGAATGAATAAGACCTTGCACCTGAAATCTAACTTGTGCTACGTTGGGTTTTTTGGGTTTTTTTTAATGGTCTGGCTACTAGAATCTAGACTGAAGCCAGATCTCATTTCATGCAGACTACCCCTGATTTTGTTGCTATGTATCTAGGCTGTATGTGCACAGCGGTCTGGAAGGCAAATGCCCCACGTACCCATTACCTTTGCCATTCTCCTGTTACTCTCTTCATTAATTCCACCTTGATCTCTCATACAGTTAAAAGAATGAGTGGCTTTACTTTGCAACAAGAAGGGGCTTTATGATTAAAACGTTAGGCGCTCAGCAAGAGGGGGTTAAATTTTGGTTGATTCCCTCTCCAATGTCACAGAGCTATATTAATGTAGTAACACTTTATTGTAAGCTGACATTAACGAATGTTAAATTACACCAGAATTCCTATGAAATTGCATATTAACAGTTGTGCTAATACCAAAAGGGTTCCCCGTGATTAATGTTATTGTAATGAATACCAAAGGAATTAATAACCATTTGTCACTTGTAATAAAGTGTTGCCGAGTAATTTCATGCCACTTTCTTTCCTCATTTGTCATGAGAATGAGGTACTGGAATTTTAAACCTAGTGTAACAGTGTGAATTACAGAGAGACAAGGTTCTACTATTCAGCATTCTTCTGTTTGATGGTTTTCCTTGCAGCCCACTCCCATATAACTCATAGAGGGAACTGAATGGAAGGAACTGTTAGTCTGGGGTGCAGAATTTGAGGAAGAGGAGAATTATTTTAATACATGTGTGCCGATCATAATTGATCCCTCCGTATTGGAAATTCAGATCCCCTGACTATTCATTATTTTGACAAATACTGTAATGAGTGCAGAAAACGGCAGCATATAAATCCATTCTCATGACAAAGAACATAATGAGAATGGGAAGCAGCACAAAGTAAATAGTGATCACTTCAGAGTCTGGAGCCTGTAAACACTCCCTTTCATGTGTCTTCCCTTCCTCCTGCAGCTGATCGATAAGATCTTGTCAGTGAAAAATTGTTGCCCGTCAGGATTCCTGGTCATCCCAGCCTGGTGTACATCTTGTCCTGAGTTGTTCTGCTTTGCCTGTGAGATACTGAGCACCTGCAGTTCCCATTTAAGGCAATGAGCCAGTGCGGACTTTGCTCTCTGATAATAAGCCCGTTGCCATTATTTCAAAAGAGGGGATTCTGTGATTAATTTCAATATTATCATTATTTTATTTTCTATTACACTTTCATATAGATTTTGGTAGTTACTTCTGACTTATTCCAGTGTAAGCAAGAGGAAAATCAGATCTTTATCCATTGCCAGGAGAAGATCATCAACCTATGTATCAAGTATACTCTGTGAGCCATGCCGCAGACATAACCTTGTTTGACAAGGTTCAAGGAAGTCCAGGCTATCCAGATATTCAGAGTTGATTTGTCACAACCTCTTCCAAAATCTTACCAAAGAATGGAAGATTAGATACTGATCCATTGTTGTGTAGGTTGTCAACAGTGAGTGTAATTAACCACTGGAACATCTTACAAGGGAGTCACCATTGCTTGGAGTGTCTAAATCAAGAGTAGATGTGTCTCTACAAAGATGCTTATATTCAGCCAGAAGACTGGGCCTGATGTAAGAATTACTGGGCAATGTTCTTTGGACTTTGTTATGCAGGAGGTCTTATCTGATGATCACAGTAGACCTGTCTGGTCTGACAATTTATGAAATTAGAAAAAAAACAAAGTCGCAGTTTACAAGAGGGAGGGAGATAAAGATACAGAGCCAGATCCTCAGCTGAAGTAAATCACCATAGGTTCCTTGCAGTCATATGCTATTGAGCTCAGTGCAGGAGTCACTGGGTGACTTTTATGGCTTATATTATGCAAGAGGTCTGATTAGATCCTTGCTGTCTCTTTTGGCCTTAAAATCAATAGGTGAAATCCTGGCCTGAGGGAAGTCACTAACAAGACTCCCTTTGACTTCAGTGGGAGCATGATTTTACCCTACGCATTTTAAATATGAAGGGCGTGTTGTTTAGTGCTTAGTGCCGGATTTGGTGATGCCCTCTACTCCCCCTTCAGCATCAGTAAGTTTGTCCTAAGAGTTCCAGGAGTTATAGTGCCTCCTGAAGTGCAATACATCCTAGAATTTCCCATTGGATGCAACTGCATAGTGTCCCTTAATGAGGGCTATTCCTTAATGGCACAACTGTGCCCTGAGTGTTTGTAAAATGCTTGGAGAAGGGTTGCAAAAAGGTGACATATAAGTGCAAAGTATTACTATTCATAAACTAAACTGCATTGCAATTTTCCACACAAAGCTATTCCACTTGGCAGTAACACTGAATAATTTTACCCAAAAGTTAGCGTGCTTTATGTGCTGTCAGCAGCACAGACCATTTAATGGAATATTTAACATTCTCTTGCTGCTGTGAAGTCAGATCTTAACAATTTTTATTGAGCCATTTCCTAATTGCTCTTTATTTCCAAGGAAAATCATGCACAGGAAATATATAGCTAGTAAAATGGCATAACATTTGAATCTGTAGATCCTTTGATTTCCCTGACTTTGAAACCTCAAATATCCAGATTGGTGGAAAAGCAAAGTCTGCTTCGAAACATTCATCATCAGAAGAAATATGTGACAATCAAGGAAACTGGGAAACAACTGCAGTAACACAAACAAGCAAATATTAAAGATGAATCCCTAATTTCATTCCAGTACTGCATAATGTAGCCTTCCAGCTCCTCCATATTCATTTCAGAGTCCTATGTGACCTTCAGTGTTAAAGATGACAGCAATATATTTAACAATGGTATTTTTTATTTACTATAGAGGCTGAGATACAAAAGACTTAATCTACATCATAAAAAGGAAAGTAGCTGAGTTGGCGGTGACCTTGACTACACTTACTCCCCAAGTTGATCATTTCAAGCATATGCAGATGTTTAGCTGTGCTATATTGGGTGCAAATTCACTGAATTCTTTTTTTTTTCAATATTCATTTTTTGGGGGATAAGAGAATAGCAATCTTGAAGGTTTTGTTTTTTAATAATTTCCTACAGTTATGGAGCAGGGAAGGAGAAATCATACAGGGGAGGTTTACAAAGGCACATATTTGGAGTTATGTACTCAATTACTGTTGATCTCTATTGGAAATTGAATGCCTAACAACCATTAGTCAATTGTGAAGCAAAGCAAATGTAAGTCAAAAACATGAACACACCTAGGGACCAGTCCTGTTCAGATTAAAGTCAAAGGTGGCAAAACTCCAATGTTGCTTCTCCAAAATTCAGGTTTGGATCCCCACTTCCAAGAACTAAACACTTTGAAAAATGCACATTGGAAAATTATTATAATTCTACTCTGTGTATAAAATAATGGGGTCTAATTTAGCAGTTACCACACAAGAATGAGATTGTGGAGTCATTGTAGATAGATCTCTGAAAACATCTGCTCAGTGTACAGCCACAGTCAAAAGAGCTAACAATGTTAAAAATCATTAGGAAAGGGATAGATAAGGAGACAGAAAAAATCATGTCACTTTATAAACCCATAATATGCCCACACCTTGAATACTGCCTGCAATTCTGGTTCTTGTATTTCAAGAAAAGATATATCAGAACTGGAAAAGGTAAAGAGAAGGGCAACACAAATTATTAGGGCTATGGAACAATTTCCGTATGAGGAAAGGTTAAAAAGACTGGGAGTGGTCTATTTGGAAAAGAGATGACTGAGGGGGGATATGATAGAGGTCTATAAAATCATGAATGGTGTGGAGAAAGTGAATAAGGAAGTATTATTTACCCCTTCACAAAACACATGAACCTGGGTTCACCCAATTATATTAATAGGCAGCGGGTTTGAAACAAACATAAGCAAGTACTTCTTCACACAACACACAGTCAACCTGTGGAACTCCTTGCCAGAGGATGTGGTGAAGGCCAAAAATATCACAGGGTTCAGAAAAGAATTAGATAAGTACATGGAGGACAGGTCCATCAATGGCTATTAGACAGGATAGTCAAGGTTACAACCCCATGCTCTGAGTGTCCCTAAAATTCTGATTGCCAGAACCCAGGACTGGATGACAGGGGATGTATCACTCGATAGTGGCCCTGTTCAGTTCATTCACTCTGAAGCATCTGACACTGGCCACTGTCACAAGACAGGATACTTGGCTAGATAGACCATTGGTCTAACCCAATATGTAAACAATTCGTAATTTTCTTTTTGTCAGATCTTGGAATTTCCAGGAACCCCATTGTGCTGGCTGGTGTACAAACACAGAACCAAAAGACAGTTCATGGCTCACAGAACTTACAATCGAAGTATAAGACAAGAGGCAACAGCTGGCTGCAGACAGACAAGGGAGTTCAGCAAAACAACAAGAAAATATTGGGCCGCATGATAGGTAGTGGTAATCCAGTCTAAATGAAAGCCATGTGTTATATCACTCGACTCATATCCTAAATGGAACAAAGATGGGAACCACTGAATGGCTGATGCTGAAATACTTCTTCACCCAGGCAATGCAAGTTGCAATTTCTCAACACCTCAGGAAAATCAAGCCACTTATATAGGTGCCTGATTATAGGCTTAAAGGCCAGGTGTTTAAAGGTATTTAGGTGCTTAAAGATGCAGATAGGTGCCTATGTTCCTAACTTCTATTGCAATCAAGGGGAGCTGGGTGGCCAGGTGTTTTGAAAATCTGACTAGACACCTAGATGCATCTTAATGTGCCCAAGTGCCTTTAAATCTTTGGCCCTAGATGTCTAATCTTAAACTATATCCCCCCTCAAGTGACTTACCCAAGTTCATACGGTGTATCATGGCATAGCTAGGAATAGAACCCAAGGGTCCTGGTTCACCATTTCAACTTCTGACCTGTAGAATTAATTTCATATACTCTCTATCTAGCATGACTTGTTAAGGGTTATTTTTCTCTTGGAGGCTGGAGCAAAATTTTGCATTCTGAGTGCATGGCAGTGTTTTTTGCTAGACATCTTCATTTATTTTCTTTACAACCAAGGTAACCAGCCCAAATTAATCTACTTTGTATTACTAAGGTACTTGGCCATCTGCTTTTCACTGGTAGTATAACTGGCAGATTTTTTTTTCACCAAAGATTTTCTCCATTCTCTGGTTAGTTCTCTTAGGTTAGTATATCAGTGTTTGTTCTTTGGACATGGGAAATGGCTTAAAAGTAACAGTTCACATTTTTTTTTCAAAATTAAAGTCAGTTTTATTCAGTGATTCAACATGCATGTGGTTCTCTGGGCCCTCTATAGAAATACTTTTTTAGATCTTCAGTTTCAGTTGTCTGGATTTGCTGGGCAACTTTTCATCCTAGAATCCTTCCGACCTTTCATTGTTTCTACTTTTTTCCCCACACACACTTGTTTTCCTTGCTATATCAACTGTTGCTATTAAGGAATCTCCAGTGAATACTGTATGTTGGCTTCAGTTTGGACTTTTAAATTAGTTAGAACTAACTCCTAGGTTCTCTTTTTAGGCTTGTACCCTTGCAGCTACAAGGAAGATGAAACTAACTCAATTCAATTGGCTCTCAAAGAGAGACAATTACACATTCTGCTGCTAATTGCTAGAGCTGGTCAAAATAATAGTTTAAAAAATCATGGGATGTTTTAAAAGGTTTTTACTGGATTCTTGATTTTTTTTAAAAATCAACATTGAGAAATTTTGGACCAACTCTATATCTGGCTTTAACTAAATAAATAAAGTGGAAATGTTAAAGGAAATTTTCATTGAAAAATTTTTCTGTTTTTTTTTTTAAATGACAATGGAATTTTTGTTGGAAATAATGGTCAAATTCAATATCTTTCAACCAGCTCTAATGATGATCTCTCCATCCTGCTAGCTAGACAATTAACGTGACAGACACCACTATATAAACCATAGCCTAGATTCACTCTCACTGACACAGGGACTGCAAACTGCATTCTTCAGGAACTGCTGAGACTCTGCAGAGGATGGATTTTGAAGCGAGGTCATGTTTTCAGTGGAGCCCCACTTACAGAAGCTGCCACAGGACAATGTTCAGAATAAGTGTATCACACTGAAAAATTATGTGTTGCTTGCCCTTTTAATGACTGGTTCACTAAGGATAACAACCTTGTGATGCTATATGGAATCTGGGGGACACTTAAGGATATTATGAATATTAATATTGTAAAATTGTCATGAGTTATACCAGATATGCCATGTAAGGTATCTGCAAAAATGTTATAACTTGCCAGATATGATAATCTCCTTTATGTGTTTGTATCACCTTTGTATTATGAGTTATTGATATGTACGTCCGTATTTCAAACTTGTGCTATGCTACTGGGTGTCACCCCCAGACAGTTTGGGCATCAGCTTTGCCTAGCCTGCTTGATGGCCCATTAAGGACCATCAGCTATACAACTGACCCATTGAGAGAAGGCAGATATACCTTATGACTCAGCAAGGCATGCAGGAGCATGCCTATGGAGAGAACTCTAAGGTCTCCAAGCCATGTGCTGGGCAGATTGTGTTTGGAACAAAAGAAGCACAGACCGTATGGCAAAAGACTATAAAAGGCAGCTGCATCTTCTCCATTTTGTCTTCAATTCTGCTTCTGACCTCTGGAAGAACTTTGCTACAAACTGAAGCTTTGAATAAAGGACTGAATGCCCCATCCAAGCTGCGGATGTGGTCCAGAGGGACTTTCAAGCCAGCAAACTCACCAGTATTGCTAGGAACCTAATATATGGACTTTGAAATCTTTGTATGTATATGACTGTTTTACCATTTATCATCTCTCTTCTTGTTCTTTCTTTTTTCTTTATAATAAACCTTTAGTTTTAGATGCTAAAGGGCTTGGCTGGCAGCGTGGTATTTTGGGTGAGATCCAAACCTATACTGACCTGGTAACGTGGCTGACTCTTTGGGGTCAGAAGAACATTTTGTACATGTGATCAGAGTTTAAAATAACTTCTCACTGTACTGGACCTATGTGCTGACTGGGAACCAGAGAACTGGAATGCAATAAAGGGGGCTGGGTGATTTCTTTTTTTGCTTCTTGATAGCCAGTGTTTGGGATCAGAAGCACAGTTTGTGACTGGTTGGGAGGTGTTATCCACCAGTCTTGGGAGCATCTGCTCTCCCTTTTGCAGCCTGCCCTGACCTTGGCATTTCCAGCGTGGGCTGCCCTAGGCACCTCCAGCCACAAACCCATTACTGTTAAAAGAACTACTTTTGGCATTTTTTCTTTAGCTAGTTGCAGTAATAGGGTTGTTATCCTTTAGCAGCACATAGCAATGCAGAATCTGTACAATGGGTAGAGGTCTGTACTGAAGGTCTCACATTCAAATATTGCTTATGACCCCAGTTTGAAACCATTACCAAAGCTGTGTGTCCTAATCGTGTACTCGCCTAGCCAACACCCTCCCTTGGCAGAATAGGGGATGTGGATTCATTTATTGATTGAGATTTCTATAGGGCAGGTCTTATACTTTGAGCCTCAAGTTCAGAAGCGGATGAGTAGCATGTTTGAAACCCTGAGGCTTTTACAGATTCTTTGCCAAACTGTGAGCAGAGCCTAACAGTAAGTCGATGGAAAGGAACATGTGCAGGCTTTCAAAGGCTCACAGCAATGTTCCTTCCAGATACGTGCTCAAAATATTGGCTGGAATTAATATTTAAAAGTTATCCTGCTGTGTGAAAGCAATGGAATTAACTTTGCCTAACTATGAAACCAGGGCAAAATGAATATGATGAGGTAATTAAGGCAATTATTAGAGACTACTAATTCAGATGTGAGAAACTGAAAGAGATTCATAAGGTTAATATCGGTTTTGGAGATTATAGACTATATTATGAGATGCACTATATAACTTTTGCTCCTGTCTCTAAATTTAAGATCTTTACCGGGGATTTGAAGCAAAACACTGTATCAAATGGATTTTAAAGGTCATTGAGGGAGCGGGGAAGAAGTGGAAGAAAAAAACCAAGGGTGGGAATCTCTATCATTCTGTTTGTGGAACTATAATTTTACCAGTTAAATTGCAATAAAGACGATAAAAACAAAGCAACTGTCAAAAATGAAAGTTGCCCTTTATTAAAAGAAAGATTTTTTATTCTAATAGCCTTTAAAATGGCAAATAAATAAATAAACTGGGTAAAAAAAACATTTGACATCGCATTAATTTGCAAGTATTTTTTAGACTAAAGGAATTCTGGCTGTGGAGATGTTTATGGGTGAGACTGAAAAGGGGTGCTGGGCAAACTGAATTTAAATTAAAATTACAAGCAGAAGTATATTATCCCTCCTTAATCTACCAGGCCATGTACTGCGGGGAGTGCTGGTTCTTTGGAAGATGAAAAGTCTTAGCCTCTGGTGTTCTTTGCACTACTGCAGGGAATTTGGTTTCCTTAGACCAGAATGATTAGGGGAATGCAAAAACTCTCATACGTGGATGGATAATTTATCTTAGAAAGGAGATGAATAAGAGGAGACATGATAAAATATCAAATAATGGCTGCTGTATGGAAGGTACTTCTGTTTGCCCAGTCTCATAGCACAAAAGCAAGAGACATTCAGTGAAATTGAAAAGTAGCAAATTCAAAGTGGATTAAATGAAATATTTTCCCACACAGAGCTTAAGTGGATGTGACCCTTAATAACAAAGTAAAAAACAAAATATCCACTGACTTCAACGGAAGCAGCAGAAGGCTTTTAATGTGGAGTGCTGACATTAGTGTAATGCCTCTATCCTACCCAACTACCTCCTCTTGCACTATACTTCCCGTGGGTTTGACAAACAGGCCTGGGTTCTTCTGGGTCCTGCCTCCAGCCTTGGCTGAGTGTTTTCTTCATCTCATTCTGATACACAGTCACCTAGGAGAACCTCCACCTCTCATGCTCCTCCCTGGCAGAAGTATCAGTGTTCTGCTTGGAAGGATACAATTCTAGCTACTGTCTTAGCTGTAACCAGCCACCTGATATATGGATACTCCCAAGGAATAACACAGAGACACAGTATATCAGACTGGGTAATTGTATTAAACAAAAGGTGAACATTATTTAACAATGCAAACCATGTTAGGGTTACCAGTGCCCAACCCTGTGACTTACACTGAAGGGGAATAAGACTTTAATGTCCTGTTATTACACATACTATGTTGAGGCCATGGCTGGATGGTTAGGGTGGCAAATTTGTTAGTAGATGAGAGCAAGCTTCCTCCACTTTAGGAGATAGTCAGTGTATAAGTATCTTCCAGACAATGCCCCTGAATACCTAAGTATTGATGCACTCACAAAGTCCGTGACATGGCTAATCCTCAGGTTCAGATCCTGTCCTGGTTCCCTCAGCAGTTATAGGAGGGGCTTGATGGTCTTGGTTCTGGTCCTTGCTAGACTATGCTGGTCATGAAGAATTTTTCACTACCAAAAGGATACTGCTGCTGTGCCTCAGCCCACCATACAGGGACTCAGGGAATATGTGCTGAAAATGGAACTGGCTGTGTGAGGCATTGCCTCTGTTTTCTTTGTCTCTGGTATATTTCGGATGAAATGCGCCACAGCACAGAGGACCTCACAAAGCTCTATGCACAGCTTAAATCCCACTTAAAACCTCAATACATACTTTAAGCAGTTCATAAGCCTTTAGCTGGCCCTCTACACGAGGGTGAATTTCACCCATTGTGAATAAAATAAGCTAGGGGAAATAGCCCTTTTTCGTTTTGATCCCAATGAGGGATCAACACAAGTTGCAACCACTCGGCATCTGGGCCATAAATGTGAGAGCTCTCAGCCTGAACAAGAAACAAAGTATCTGCCATCTCTTAATTGGAAATTAAATTTAATTAAAATGCAGAGAAAAACACTCATCACCCACTTAATGAAATGAAGGAGGCTTCAATGTCATTATCTAGTGAAAGCAGCCTTTGTAGACTCTAGTTAAATATCAAAATCAGTCTTGAAAGACTCTGCTGTAATCTTAGTTCTTGACATTAGAATTAGATAACCACATTTATTTAGTTATTTTGGTTAAATGTTACCCTGGGATCCTTTAGTGCTTTTATCTTTAGTGCCAAATTTTTAATTTGTAAACCTACAGTTTGGCTGTATGAAGCACCCAAGGAAGATATTTAGTGCTCTCAGAAATTCTGGGTGAGAGCTCAAACTGCTGGTGATTGTTAATTTCAGGAGGGACCCCACACTCTTAAAACCTGGCCCTTGGTGATGCTGACAATGCTGGGCAGAAGGGTTACAGGTAGATACATTTTTCAGTTAGGATGGCTTATGTCAAGCATCACTTGTGACAGCCAGTGGCTTTGCTCTGATCAGTGCAATGCTGGGAAAAAATGTGACTTAAGAGAGGTGTGTTCTATTCCTGGTTCTGACAGGCTTTCTTTTTCAAAAGGGATATGCTGTAGCTTAACCAGAAGTTATGAGCTTGATGCAGGAATTACTGGGTAATGTGTGTGTGTGTTATGCAGGAGATCTGTATCTTCTAGTGTTAAATCTATGGAAATGAGAGGGTGATGAGTTGGCCACCTGTATTCACAGCCATAGACGAGATGGGGGTAGGGCAATGCTGAGCTGTGATTCTGACCTTTCTGCTAAACTCTATTTGAGTTATTGTGTCCTTATCCTCCCAGCCCACTCCCCACCACTGTTTCATCCTCCTGTTGTGCCTGTTCTTTGAGGAGCTTATGAGTTCATTAGGGCACAACTACCTTCGCTGTTACATGTCTTTCTAGTGCCTAGCATAATGAGACTACGACTGTGGTTCCTGGTAGTACCATAATAAATAGATGCATAAGGAACCCTTATGATAATCTAGTCTGACCTCCTGTATAACACAGGCCATACAATTTCAGTCAGTAATTTCTTCATCGAGCTCCTAATCATAAACTATCAGGGTTGGAAAGGATCTCATCTAGTCCAATACACTGCTCAAAGCAGGATAAATCCCCTGACAGATTTTTTGCCCTGAACCTTAAATGGCCCCCTCAAGGACTGAGCTCACAACCCAAGGTCGAGGGGCACCAAACCTCAAACCACTAAACTGTCTCACCCTCTAGTTAAGCTAGAGTATATCTTTTACAGTCTTGATTTAAAGACTTCAAGTGATGGCGAATCAACCATGTGTCTAGGTAAGTAGTTCAAATGGTTAATAATCCTTACTCCTAAAAATGTGTGACGGTCTGTTCTACATAAATGTTTTGATTCAAGTTCCAGCCATTTGCGAGAAAGAGAGAGAGAGAGTGTGTGTGTGTGTGTGTGTGTGTGTGTGTGTGAAGAGCCCTCTGCAAACAGAAATCTTCTCCTTAGGCCATCACTGGCAATTTTTAAATCAAAACTGGGTGTTTTTTTTCTGAAAGATTGGCTCCAATTCCAACAGGAATTGTTTTGGGGAAGTTCTGTGACTCCTGTTATGGAGGACACCAGACTAGATCACAGCAGTTTCTTCTGGCCTTAGAATCTCTGAATGCCATGATCAAGTCATCTCTTAACCTTCTCTTGGATAAACTAAAGAGATTGAGCTTCTTTAGTCTCCACCTGCGAGGGAGGTTTTTCACCTCTCAAATCTTTGTAGTGCTTCTGAACCCTGTCCAATTTGACAACATTTTTTTAATGTGGTCACCAGAACTTGACATCATATTCCAGAAATGGTCTCACTACTGCTGTAGACTGGCACCCAGCCCCTCACGCCCCTCGCGAATTTACAGCAGAGCAGCAAAGAAAGTGAGAACCGTTCAGCCGGCCCGAGGAACCAAATTCAGACCCTAACGCAGCCCTCACTCTTCGGGACGTTGGGGAGCAATAGGGGGAAAAAACGAACAAGCCATGAACAAACAAACAAGCGCGCAATAGTCAGCCGCAAACGCAGGCTTGGCAAGGGCCTGGATGAAACTGAGACCCGTGATCTCTTGCGCCCAAAAGCAGACTCACGCTCCTTTCCGACTAATCCTTTTGGAACTGTAAGGAAAGCAGCGTTTCTCCAGGAGTTTCCAAAAACAGGCCCTGAAAGAGCCTGACAGCGCGAAGGGAAGGACAGGAAACATGCCCTCGGGGAGGGCTTGTCCGGGATTTGAACCCGGGACCTCTCACACCCAAAGCGAGAATCATACTCCTAGACCAACAAGCCACCTTTTGGTGGGGGGCGGGCCCTGTCATATGGCCTCAGAAGGCTAGGCCAAAACCCAAGCCGCCTGTAAATTTTCACCAGTTCTAACTGGTGCTCCTCCAGTGCCACGACGCGCTAGGCAACAGTCTGTGCGTGCTGTTGGTCGCCGGTCGGTAGCATGGAGTGCCTGCGTCTTTGCCTCCCAGGGAGGGATAGGTTGAGCCCACGCCAGTGAGGAGAAGTGTGGGTAGAAGAAAAGATCCAGAAAGTCCCCCTTTCCGTCTGAGCGGGGTGCTCCCTTGTGGAGTCGGGGGTCCTGCCCCTGAGAGCTGTCCGGCTAGGGTGCGGGCTCCCCCAGGTGTGTGTGCACTTTTGTGTCTGAGGCGTGCGCTGGGTTCTTGTCTTGGGGGTGGGAGCGTGTGCCTGTGCCCAGTGGAGGGCTGGTGTGCGGGGAGCTGTCAAGCTCGTCCTCCTGCGTAGGCCCACAGGTAAGCCTCTCCCCGTGGTGGGGGTTCCCATCGGAAAGGCTCCCCGGCGTGGTGTAGAGCTGGACGGTTAAGCCTCCCTGCGTGTCTTGCGGTGGGGCGCATGAAGGCCCGGCGGGCGTCATTTGTGGGGACACGGCGTCAGGAAAGGATTTGGGCCACCAGGTCAACCCCTTTGGGTCCAATGGGCGGAGGATGCCGCTGTCTCCCTGTGCCCCCACCTCGAGCCGGTTCTCCCGCCAGCGGCTGAGACGGCTGCCCAGCCTCCCCTGGCCCTGGGCCTGGGCCTGGGCTTGGCCCGCGCCCCCAGTTGCCCTTGCGCCACGTGCTCAAGATGGCCCTGCCCACACTGGAGGAGGCGGCCACTCGGGCTGGCCCTCTGCAACCCTAGCTCCCAGGCTCTGCCGGCCACCAGGGCAACCCGGCACTCCCTTTGGACGCTAAGGGAGCTGTGGCTCGACAGACGGTTGGAGCAAAAACACAGGCCGGGTGAATCGCACCATCCGAGAGAGCTCCTGCACGGGCTTGTCCGGGATTTGAACCCGGGACCTCTTGCTCCCAAAGCAAGAATCATGCTCCTAGACCAACAAGCCACACCCCCAGGTGCTGCACATGCCCTGGCCCCTCCGAGTGAACCAAACAAAACGCTCACTGTGCTGATGAGGTTTCGCTCCCCCCGCCAGGACTGGAAGGCGTTACGGTGGCCAGCTAGGCCTATCAACGCCGCCAACGGGCTGCACCTGGAGCAAGAGCCAGGGAGCAGAGATGGAGTGCAAGCGGACTCAGCTGGGCAGGAACGGGCAGGGCCTCTAAAGCCAGGAAGCCGGCAACAGACAGAGGTTGCTGCTGCTGGGAAAGGGCACTCGCTCCCTGGGAGGATTTGGAGCTGGTACACCTGGAGCCAGGAGGGAAGCCAGGACTTTTAGGAAGCAGTGCAGGGAAGGAGCAGCGGTGAGCGGACCCGTGCCGCCACGCGAACCGAATAGAAAGAACAGCAGGAAAAGCACCCCCAGGGAAAGACTAGCCCCCCAGCAGCAAAGAAACCATGGCAAGGGCTTGTCCGGGATTTCTCGCACCCTACGCGAGACTCCTATCTCTAGACCAACAAGCCTCTCTTGCCAGGGAGGGGCTCGGCACGCCTCGGAAGTCGGGGAGAAACAACAGGCCGCTGTAGGCCGAAAGTTGAAAAGGACCGCGCCTCTCTTCAGCTTTCCAAGGTCACCTCCACGCTGGCTCTGTCGCACGCCTAAGGCAACAAACCACCTTTACACCCTAACGCCACTCTCACGCCACGGGACTGGGGAGAAAAACGCAGGCAAAAGTTGGGGGAAAGGGAGAGTGGCAACCAGACCCTTTGGCGAGGGCTTGTCCGGGAGTTGACCCCGGGGCCTCTCGCACCCGAAGCGACACTGGGACTGGCAAGAGTCAACAAACCGTTTCTTTGGAGGACAGCCTTTTTTCAGAGTTTTGCAACCAAACCAAGCCAAGCTCCACAAGAACAGGCAGAGTTAGCCCTAAAATGAAAAAATACCCTGCGTGCCTGACTTCACCTTTCCAAGGTCTCCTCCTCGCTCTCTCACGCCGTAAGTGAGAACCGTTCAGCCGGACCGAGGAACCAAATTCAGACCCTAACGCAGCCCTCACTCTTCGGGACGTTGGGGAGCAATAGGGGGAAAAAACGAACAAGCCATGAACAAACAAACAAGCGCGCAATAGTCAGCCGCAAACGCAGGCTTGGCAAGGGCCTGGATGAAACTGAGACCCGTGATCTCTTGCGCCCAAAAGCAGACTCACGCTCCTTTCCGACTAATCCTTTTGGAACTGTAAGGAAAGCAGCGTTTCTCCAGGAGTTTCCAAAAACAGGCCCTGAAAGAGCCTGACAGCGCGCAGGGAAGGACAGGAAACATGCCCTCGGGGAGGGCTTGTCCGGGATTTGAACCCGGGACCTCTCGCACCCGAAGCGAGAATCATACTCCTAGACCAACAAGCCACCTTTTGGTGGGGGGGCGGGCCCTGTCGTATGGCCTCAGAAGGCTAGGCCAAAACCCAAGCCGCCTGTAAATTTTCACCAGTTCTAACTGGTGCTCCTCCAGTGCCACGACGCCCTAGGCAACAGTCTGTGCGTGCTGTTGGTCGCCGGTCGGTAGCATGGAGTGCCTGCGTCTTTGCCTCCCAGGGAGGGATAGGTTGAGCCCACGCCAGTGAGGAGAAGTGTGGGTAGAAGAAAAGATCCAGAAAGTCCCCCTTTCCGTCTGAGCGGGGTGCTCCCTTGTGGAGTCGGGGGTCCTGCCCCTGAGAGCTGTCCGGCTAGGGTGCGGGCTCCCCCAGGTGTGTGTGCACTTTTGTGTCTGAGGCGTGCGCTGGGTTCTTGTCTTGGGGGTGGGAGCGTGTGCCTGTGCCCAGTGGAGGGCTGGTGTGCGGGGAGCTGTCAAGCTCGTCCTCCTGCGTAGGCCCACAGGTAAGCCTCTCCCCGTGGTGGGGGTTCCCATCGGAAAGGCTCCCCGGCGTGGTGTAGAGCTGGACGGTTAAGCCTCCCTGCGTGTCTTGCGGTGGGGCGCATGAAGGCCCGGCGGGCGTCATTTGTGGGGACACGGCGTCAGGAAAGGATTTGGGCCACCAGGTCAACCCCTTTGGGTCCAATGGGCGGAGGATGCCGCTGTCTCCCTGTGCCCCCACCTCGAGCCGGTTCTCCCGCCAGCGGCTGAGACGGCTGCCCAGCCTCCCCTGGCCCTGGGCCTGGGCCTGGGCTTGGCCCGCGCCCCCAGTTGCCCTTGCGCCACGTGCTCAAGATGGCCCTGCCCACACTGGAGGAGGCGGCCACTCGGGCTGGCCCTCTGCAACCCTAGCTCCCAGGCTCTGCCGGCCACCAGGGCAACCCGGCACTCCCTTCGGACGCTAAGGGAGCTGTGGCTCGACAGACGGTTGGAGCAAAAACACAGGCCGGGTGAATCGCACCATCCGAGAGAGCTCCTGCACGGGCTTGTCCGGGATTTGAACCCGGGACCTCTTGCTCCCAAAGCAAGAATCATGCTCCTAGACCAACAAGCCACACCCCCAGGTGCTGCACATGCCCTGGCCCCTCCGAGTGAACCAAACAAAACGCTCACTGTGCTGATGAGGTTTCGCTCCCCCCGCCAGGACTGGAAGGCGTTACGGTGGCCAGCTAGGCCTATCAACGCCGCCAACGGGCTGCACCTGGAGCAAGAGCCAGGGAGCAGAGATGGAGTGCAAGCGGACTCAGCTGGGCAGGAACGGGCAGGGCCTCTAAAGCCAGGAAGCCGGCAACAGACAGAGGTTGCTGCTGCTGGGAAAGGGCACTCGCTCCCTGGGAGGATTTGGAGCTGGTACACCTGGAGCCAGGAGGGAAGCCAGGACTTTTAGGAAGCAGTGCAGGGAAGGAGCAGCGGTGAGCGGACCCGTGCCGCCACGCGAACCGAATAGAAAGAACAGCAGGAAAAGCACCCCCAGGGAAAGACTAGCCCCCCACGAATTTACAGTAGAGCAGCAAAGAAACCATGGCAAGGGCTTGTCCGGGATTTCTCGCACCCTACGCGAGACTCCTATCTCTAGACCAACAAGCCTCTCTTGCCAGGGAGGGGCTCGGCACGCCTCGGAAGTCGGGGAGAAACAACAGGCCGCTGTAGGCCGAAAGTTGAAAAGGACCGCGCCTCTCTTCAGCTTTCCAAGGTCACCTCCACGCTGGCTCTGTCGCACGCCTAGGGCAACAAACCACCTTTACACCCTAACGCCACTCTCACGCCACGGGACTGGGGAGAAAAACGCAGGCAAAAGTTGGGGGAAAGGGAGAGTGGCAACCAGACCCTTTGGCGAGGGCTTGTCCGGGAGTTGACCCCGGGGCCTCTCGCACCCGAAGCGACACTGGGACTGGCAAGAGTCAACAAACCGTTTCTTTGGAGGACAGCCTTTTTTCAGAGTTTTGCAACCAAACCAAGCCAAGCTCCACAAGAACAGGCAGAGTTAGCCCTAAAATGAAAAAATACCCTGCGTGCCTGACTTCACCTTTCCAAGGTCTCCTCCTCGCTCTCTCAAGCCGTAAGTGAGAACCGTTCAGCCGGACCGAGGAACCAAATTCAGACCCTAACGCAGCCCTCACTCTTCGGGACGTTGGGGAGCAATAGGGGGAAAAAACGAACAAGCCATGAACAAACAAACAAGCGCGCAATAGTCAGCCGCAAACGCAGGCTTGGCAAGGGCCTGGATGAAACTGAGACCCGTGATCTCTTGCGCCCAAAAGCAGACTCACGCTCCTTTCCGACTAATCCTTTTGGAACTGTAAGGAAAGCAGCGTTTCTCCAGGAGTTTCCAAAAACAGGCCCTGAAAGAGCCTGACAGCGCGAAGGGAAGGACAGGAAACATGCCCTCGGGGAGGGCTTGTCCGGGATTTGAACCCGGGACCTCTCGCACCCGAAGCGAGAATCATACTCCTAGACCAACAAGCCACCTTTTGGTGGGGGGCGGGCCCTGTCGTATGGCCTCAGAAGGCTAGGCCAAAACCCAAGCCGCCTGTAAATTTTCACCAGTTCTAACTGGTGCTCCTCCAGTGCCACGACGCCCTAGGCAACAGTCTGTGCGTGCTGTTGGTCGCCGGTCGGTAGCATGGAGTGCCTGCGTCTTTGCCTCCCAGGGAGGGATAGGTTGAGCCCACGCCAGTGAGGAGAAGTGTGGGTAGAAGAAAAGATCCAGAAAGTCCCCCTTTCCGTCTGAGCGGGGTGCTCCCTTGTGGAGTCGGGGGTCCTGCCCCTGAGAGCTGTCCGGCTAGGGTGCGGGCTCCCCCAGGTGTGTGTGCACTTTTGTGTCTGAGGCGTGCGCTGGGTTCTTGTCTTGGGGGTGGGAGCGTGTGCCTGTGCCCAGTGGAGGGCTGGTGTGCGGGGAGCTGTCAAGCTCGTCCTCCTGCGTAGGCCCACAGGTAAGCCTCTCCCCGTGGTGGGGGTTCCCATCGGAAAGGCTCCCCGGCGTGGTGTAGAGCTGGACGGTTAAGCCTCCCTGCGTGTCTTGCGGTGGGGCGCATGAAGGCCCGGCGGGCGTCATTTGTGGGGACACGGCGTCAGGAAAGGATTTGGGCCACCAGGTCAACCCCTTTGGGTCCAATGGGCGGAGGATGCCGCTGTCTCCCTGTGCCCCCACCTCGAGCCGGTTCTCCCGCCAGCGGCTGAGACGGCTGCCCAGCCTCCCCTGGCCCTGGGCCTGGGCCTGGGCCTGGCCCGCGCCCCCAGTTGCCCTTGCGCCACGTGCTCAAGATGGCCCTGCCCACACTGGAGGAGGCGGCCACTCGGGCTGGCCCTCTGCAACCCTAGCTCTGCCGGCCACCAGGGCAACCCGGCACTCCCTTCGGACGCTAAGGGAGCTGTGGCTCGACAGACGGTTGGAGCAAAAACACAGGCCGGGTGAATCGCACCATCCGAGAGAGCTCCTGCACGGGCTTGTCCGGGATTTGAACCCAGGACCTCTTGCTCCCAAAGCAAGAATCATGCTCCTAGACCAACAAGCCACACCCCCAGGTGCTGCACATGCCCTGGCCCCTCCGAGTGAACCAAACAAAACGCTCACTGTGCTGATGAGGTTTCGCTCCCCCCGCCAGGACTGGAAGGCGTTACGGTGGCCAGCTAGGCCTATCAACGCCGCCAACGGGCTGCACCTGGAGCAAGAGCCAGGGAGCAGAGATGGAGTGCAAGCGGACTCAGCTGGGCAGGAACGGGCAGGGCCTCTAAAGCCAGGAAGCCGGCAACAGACTGAGGTTGCTGCTGCTGGGAAAGGGCACTCGCTCCCTGGGAGGATTTGGAGCTGGTACACCTGGAGCCAGGAGGGAAGCCAGGACTTTTAGGAAGCAGTGCAGGGAAGGAGCAGCGGTGAGCGGACCCGTGCCGCCACGCGAACCGAATAGAAAGAACAGCAGGAAAAGCACCCCCAGGGAAAGACTAGCCCCCCACGAATTTACAGTAGAGCAGCAAAGAAACCATGGCAAGGGCTTGTCCGGGATTTCTCGCACCCTACGCGAGACTCCTATCTCTAGACCAACAAGCCTCTCTTGCCAGGGAGGGGCTCGGCACGCCTCGGAAGTCGGGGAGAAACAACAGGCCGCTGTAGGCCGAAAGTTGAAAAGGACCGCGCCTCTCTTCAGCTTTCCAAGGTCACCTCCACGCTGGCTCTGTCGCACGCCTAAGGCAACAAACCACCTTTACACCCTAACGCCACTCTCACGCCACGGGACTGGGGAGAAAAATGCAGGCAAAAGTTGGGGGAAAGGGAGAGTGACAACCAGACCCTTTGGCGAGGGCTTGTCCGGGAGTTGACCCCGGGGCCTCTCGCACCCGAAGCGACACTGGGACTGGCAAGAGTCAACAAACCGTTTCTTTGGAGGACAGCCTTTTTTCAGAGTTTTGCAACCAAACCAAGCCAAGCTCCACAAGAACAGGCAGAGTTAGCCCTAAAATGAAAAAATACCCTGCGTGCCTGACTTCACCTTTCCAAGGTCTCCTCCTCGCTCTCTCACGCCGTAAGTGAGAACCGTTCAGCCGGACCGAGGAACCAAATTCAGACCCTAACGCAGCCCTCACTCTTCGGGACGTTGGGGAGCAATAGGGGGAAAAAACGAACAAGCCATGAACAAACAAACAAGCGCGCAATAGTCAGCCGCAAACGCAGGCTTGGCAAGGGCCTGGATGAAACTGAGACCCGTGATCTCTTGCGCCCAAAAGCAGACTCACGCTCCTTTCCGACTAATCCTTTTGGAACTGTAAGGAAAGCAGCGTTTCTCCAGGAGTTTCCAAAAACAGGCCCTGAAAGAGCCTGACAGCGCGAAGGGAAGGACAGGAAACATGCCCTCGGGGAGGGCTTGTCCGGGATTTGAACCCGGGACCTCTCGCACCCGAAGCGAGAATCATACTCCTAGACCAACAAGCCACCTTTTGGTGGGGGGCGGGCCCTGTCGTATGGCCTCAGAAGGCTAGGCCAAAACCCAAGCCGCCTGTAAATTTTCACCAGTTCTAACTGGTGCTCCTCCAGTGCCACGACGCCCTAGGCAACAGTCTGTGCGTGCTGTTGGTCGCCGGTCGGTAGCATGGAGTGCCTGCGTCTTTGCCTCCCAGGGAGGGATAGGTTGAGCCCACGCCAGTGAGGAGAAGTGTGGGTAGAAGAAAAGATCCAGAAAGTCCCCCTTTCCGTCTGAGCGGGGTGCTCCCTTGTGGAGTCGGGGGTCCTGCCCCTGAGAGCTGTCCGGCTAGGGTGCGGGCTCCCCCAGGTGTGTGTGCACTTTTGTGTCTGAGGCGTGCGCTGGGTTCTTGTCTTGGGGGTGGGAGCGTGTGCCTGTGCCCAGTGGAGGGCTGGTGTGCGGGGAGCTGTCAAGCTCGTCCTCCTGCGTAGGCCCACAGGTAAGCCTCTCCCCGTGGTGGGGGTTCCCATCGGAAAGGCTCCCCGGCGTGGTGTAGAGCTGGACGGTTAAGCCTCCCTGCGTGTCTTGCGGTGGGGCGCATGAAGGCCCGGCGGGCGTCATTTGTGGGGACACGGCGTCAGGAAAGGATTTGGGCCACCAGGTCAACCCCTTTGGGTCCAATGGGCGGAGGATGCCGCTGTCTCCCTGTGCCCCCACCTCGAGCCGGTTCTCCCGCCAGCGGCTGAGACGGCTGCCCAGCCTCCCCTGGCCCTGGGCCTGGGCCTGGGCCTGGCCCGCGCCCCCAGTTGCCCTTGCGCCACGTGCTCAAGATGGCCCTGCCCACACTGGAGGAGGCGGCCACTCGGGCTGGCCCTCTGCAACCCTAGCTCTGCCGGCCACCAGGGCAACCCGGCACTCCCTTCGGACGCTAAGGGAGCTGTGGCTCGACAGACGGTTGGAGCAAAAACACAGGCCGGGTGAATCGCACCATCCGAGAGAGCTCCTGCACGGGCTTGTCCGGGATTTGAACCCGGGACCTCTTGCTCCCAAAGCAAGAATCATGCTCCTAGACCAACAAGCCACACCCCCAGGTGCTGCACATGCCCTGGCCCCTCCGAGTGAACCAAACAAAACGCTCACTGTGCTGATGAGGTTTCGCTCCCCCCGCCAGGACTGGAAGGCGTTACGGTGGCCAGCTAGGCCTATCAACGCCGCCAACGGGCTGCACCTGGAGCAAGAGCCAGGGAGCAGAGATGGAGTGCAAGCGGACTCAGCTGGGCAGGAACGGGCAGGGCCTCTAAAGCCAGGAAGCCGGCAACAGACAGAGGTTGCTGCTGCTGGGAAAGGGCACTCGCTCCCTGGGAGGATTTGGAGCTGGTACACCTGGAGCCAGGAGGGAAGCCAGGACTTTTAGGAAGCAGTGCAGGGAAGGAGCAGCGGTGAGCGGACCCGTGCCGCCACGCGAACCGAATAGAAAGAACAGCAGGAAAAGCACCCCCAGGGAAAGACTACCCCCCCACGAATTTACAGTAGAGCAGCAAAGAAACCATGGCAAGGGCTTGTCCGGGATTTCTCGCACCCTACGCGAGACTCCTATCTCTAGACCAACAAGCCTCTCTTGCCAGGGAGGGGCTCGGCACGCCTCGGAAGTCGGGGAGAAACAACAGGCCGCTGTAGGCCGAAAGTTGAAAAGGACCGCGCCTCTCTTCAGCTTTCCAAGGTCACCTCCACGCTGGCTCTGTCGCACGCCTAAGGCAACAAACCACCTTTACACCCTAACGCCACTCTCACGCCACGGGACTGGGGAGAAAAACGCAGGCAAAAGTTGGGGGAAAGGGAGAGTGGCAACCAGACCCTTTGGCAAGGGCTTGTCCGGGAGTTGACCCCGGGGCCTCTCGCACCCGAAGCGACACTGGGACTGGCAAGAGTCAACAAACCGTTTCTTTGGAGGACAGCCTTTTTTCAGAGTTTTGCAACCAAACCAAGCCAAGCTCCACAAGAACAGGCAGAGTTAGCCCTAAAATGAAAAAATACCCTGCGTGCCTGACTTCACCTTTCCAAGGTCTCCTCCTCGCTCTCTCACGCCGTAAGTGAGAACCGTTCAGCCGGACCGAGGAACCAAATTCAGACCCTAACGCAGCCCTCACTCTTCGGGACGTTGGGGAGCAATAGGGGGAAAAAACGAACAAGCCATGAACAAACAAACAAGCGCGCAATAGTCAGCCGCAAACGCAGGCTTGGCAAGGGCCTGGATGAAACTGAGACCCGTGATCTCTTGCGCCCAAAAGCAGACTCACGCTCCTTTCCGACTAATCCTTTTGGAACTGTAAGGAAAGCAGCGTTTCTCCAGGAGTTTCCAAAAACAGGCCCTGAAAGAGCCTGACAGCGCGAAGGGAAGGACAGGAAACATGCCCTCGGGGAGGGCTTGTCCGGGATTTGAACCCGGGACCTCTCGCACCCGAAGCGAGAATCATACTCCTAGACCAACAAGCCACCTTTTGGTGGGGGGCGGGCCCTGTCGTATGGCCTCAGAAGGCTAGGCCAAAACCCAAGCCGCCTGTAAATTTTCACCAGTTCTAACTGGTGCTCCTCCAGTGCCACGACGCCCTAGGCAACAGTCTGTGCGTGCTGTTGGTCGCCGGTCGGTAGCATGGAGTGCCTGCGTCTTTGCCTCCCAGGGAGGGATAGGTTGAGCCCACGCCAGTGAGGAGAAGTGTGGGTAGAAGAAAAGATCCAGAAAGTCCCCCTTTCCGTCTGAGCGGGGTGCTCCCTTGTGGAGTCGGGGGTCCTGCCCCTGAGAGCTGTCCGGCTAGGGTGCGGGCTCCCCCAGGTGTGTGTGCACTTTTGTGTCTGAGGCGTGCGCTGGGTTCTTGTCTTGGGGTGGGGAGCGTGTGCCTGTGCCCAGTGGAGGGCTGGTGTGCGGGGAGCTGTCAAGCTCGTCCTCCTGCGTAGGCCCACAGGTAAGCCTCTCCCCGTGGTGGGGGTTCCCATCGGAAAGGCTCCCCGGCGTGGTGTAGAGCTGGACGGTTAAGCCTCCCTGCGTGTCTTGCGGTGGGGCGCATGAAGGCCCGGCGGGCGTCATTTGTGGGGACACGGCGTCAGGAAAGGATTTGGGCCACCAGGTCAACCCCTTTGGGTCCAATGGGCGGAGGATGCCGCTGTCTCCCTGTGCCCCCACCTCGAGCCGGTTCTCCCGCCAGCGGCTGAGACGGCTGCCCAGCCTCCCCTGGCCCTGGGCCTGGGCCTGGGCTTGGCCCGCGCCCCCAGTTGCCCTTGCGCCACGTGCTCAAGATGGCCCTGCCCACACTGGAGGAGGCGGCCACTCGGGCTGGCCCTCTGCAACCCTAGCTCCTAGGCTCTGCCGGCCACCAGGGCAACCCGGCACTCCCTCTTCGGACGCTAAGGGAGCTGTGGCTCGACAGACGGTTGGAGCAAAAACACAGGCCGGGTGAATCGCACCATCCGAGAGAGCTCCTGCACGGGCTTGTCCGGGATTTGAACCCAGGACCTCTTGCTCCCAAAGCAAGAATCATGCTCCTAGACCAACAAGCCACACCCCCAGGTGCTGCACATGCCCTGGCCCCTCCGAGTGAACCAAACAAAACGCTCACTGTGCTGATGAGGTTTCGCTCCCCCCGCCAGGACTGGAAGGCGTTACGGTGGCCAGCTAGGCCTATCAACGCCGCCAACGGGCTGCACCTGGAGCAAGAGCCAGGGAGCAGAGATGGAGTGCAAGCGGACTCAGCTGGGCAGGAACGGGCAGGGCCTCTAAAGCCAGGAAGCCGGCAACAGACTGAGGTTGCTGCTGCTGGGAAAGGGCACTCGCTCCCTGGGAGGATTTGGAGCTGGTACACCTGGAGCCAGGAGGGAAGCCAGGACTTTTAGGAAGCAGTGCAGGGAAGGAGCAGCGGTGAGCGGACCCGTGCCGCCACGCGAACCGAATAGAAAGAACAGCAGGAAAAGCACCCCCAGGGAAAGACTAGCCCCCCACGAATTTACAGTAGAGCAGCAAAGAAACCATGGCAAGGGCTTGTCCGGGATTTCTCGCACCCTACGCGAGACTCCTATCTCTAGACCAACAAGCCTCTCTTGCCAGGGAGGGGCTCGGCACGCCTCGGAAGTCGGGGAGAAACAACAGGCCGCTGTAGGCCGAAAGTTGAAAAGGACCGCGCCTCTCTTCAGCTTTCCAAGGTCACCTCCACGCTGGCTCTGTCGCACGCCTAAGGCAACAAACCACCTTTACACCCTAACGCCACTCTCACGCCACGGGACTGGGGAGAAAAACGCAGGCAAAAGTTGGGGGAAAGGGAGAGTGGCAACCAGACCCTTTGGCAAGGGCTTGTCCGGGAGTTGACCCCGGGGCCTCTCGCACCCGAAGCGACACTGGGACTGGCAAGAGTCAACAAACCGTTTCTTTGGAGGACAGCCTTTTTTCAGAGTTTTGCAACCAAACCAAGCCAAGCTCCACAAGAACAGGCAGAGTTAGCCCTAAAATGAAAAAATACCCTGCGTGCCTGACTTCACCTTTCCAAGGTCTCCTCCTCGCTCTCTCACGCCGTAAGTGAGAACCGTTCAGCCGGACCGAGGAACCAAATTCAGACCCTAACGCAGCCCTCACTCTTCGGGACGTTGGGGAGCAATAGGGGGAAAAAACGAACAAGCCATGAACAAACAAACAAGCGCGCAATAGTCAGCCGCAAACGCAGGCTTGGCAAGGGCCTGGATGAAACTGAGACCCATGATCTCTTGCGCCCAAAAGCAGACTCACGCTCCTTTCCGACTAATCCTTTTGGAACTGTAAGGAAAGCAGCGTTTCTCCAGGAGTTTCCAAAAACAGGCCCTGAAAGAGCCTGACAGCGTGCAGGGAAGGACAGGAAACATGCCCTCGGGGAGGGCTTGTCCGGGATTTGAACCCGGGACCTCTCGCACCCGAAGCGAGAATCATACTCCTAGACCAACAAGCCACCTTTTGGTGGGGGGCGGGCCCTGTCGTATGGCCTCAGAAGGCTAGGCCAAAACCCAAGCCGCCTGTAAATTTTCACCAGTTCTAACTGGTGCTCCTCCAGTGCCACGACGCCCTAGGCAACAGTCTGTGCGTGCTGTTGGTCGCCGGTCGGTAGCATGGAGTGCCTGCGTCTTTGCCTCCCAGGGAGGGATAGGTTGAGCCCACGCCAGTGAGGAGAAGTGTGGGTAGAAGAAAAGATCCAGAAAGTCCCCCTTTCCGTCTGAGCGGGGTGCTCCCTTGTGGAGTTGGGGGTCCTGCCCCTGAGAGCTGTCCGGCTAGGGTGCGGGCTCCCCCAGGTGTGTGTGCACTTTTGTGTCTGAGGCGTGCGCTGGGTTCTTGTCTTGGGGGTGGGAGCGTGTGCCTGTGCCCAGTGGAGGGCTGGTGTGCGGGGAGCTGTCAAGCTCGTCCTCCTGCGTAGGCCCACAGGTAAGCCTCTCCCCGTGGTGGGGGTTCCCATCGGAAAGGCTCCCCGGCGTGGTGTAGAGCTGGACGGTTAAGCCTCCCTGCGTGTCTTGCGGTGGGGCGCATGAAGGCCCGGCGGGCGTCATTTGTGGGGACACGGCGTCAGGAAAGGATTTGGGCCACCAGGTCAACCCCTTTGGGTCCAATGGGCGGAGGATGCCGCTGTCTCCCTGTGCCCCCACCTCGAGCCGGTTCTCCCGCCAGCGGCTGAGACGGCTGCCCAGCCTCCCCTGGCCCTGGGCCTGGGCCTGGGCTTGGCCCGCGCCCCCAGTTGCCCTTGCGCCACGTGCTCAAGATGGCCCTGCCCACACTGGAGGAGGCGGCCACTCGGGCTGGCCCTCTGCAACCCTAGCTCCCAGGCTCTGCCGGCCACCAGGGCAACCCGGCACTCCCTTCGGACGCTAAGGGAGCTGTGGCTCGACAGACGGTTGGAGCAAAAACACAGGCCGGGTGAATCGCACCATCCGAGAGAGCTCCTGCACGGGCTTGTCCGGGATTTGAACCCGGGACCTCTTGCTCCCAAAGCAAGAATCATGCTCCTAGACCAACAAGCCACACCCCCAGGTGCTGCACATGCCCTGGCCCCTCCGAGTGAACCAAACAAAACGCTCACTGTGCTGATGAGGTTTCGCTCCCCCCGCCAGGACTGGAAGGCGTTACGGTGGCCAGCTAGGCCTATCAACGCCGCCAACGGGCTGCACCTGGAGCAAGAGCCAGGGAGCAGAGATGGAGTGCAAGCGGACTCAGCTGGGCAGGAACGGGCAGGGCCTCTAAAGCCAGGAAGCCGGCAACAGACTGAGGTTGCTGCTGCTGGGAAAGGGCACTCGCTCCCTGGGAGGATTTGGAGCTGGTACACCTGGAGCCAGGAGGGAAGCCAGGACTTTTAGGAAGCAGTGCAGGGAAGGAGCAGCGGTGAGCGGACCCGTGCCGCCACGCGAACCGAATAGAAAGAACAGCAGGAAAAGCACCCCCAGGGAAAGACTAGCCCCCCACGAATTTACAGTAGAGCAGCAAAGAAACCATGGCAAGGGCTTGTCCGGGATTTCTCGCACCCTACGCGAGACTCCTATCTCTAGACCAACAAGCCTCTCTTGCCAGGGAGGGGCTCGGCACGCCTCGGAAGTCGGGGAGAAACAACAGGCCGCTGTAGGCCGAAAGTTGAAAAGGACCGCGCCTCTCTTCAGCTTTCCAAGGTCACCTCCACGCTGGCTCTGTCGCACGCCTAAGGCAACAAACCACCTTTACACCCTAACGCCACTCTCACGCCACGGGACTGGGGAGAAAAACGCAGGCAAAAGTTGGGGGAAAGGGAGAGTGGCAACCAGACCCTTTGGCGAGGGCTTGTCCGGGAGTTGACCCCGGGGCCTCTCGCACCCGAAGCGACACTGGGACTGGCAAGAGTCAACAAACCGTTTCTTTGGAGGACAGCCTTTTTTCAGAGTTTTGCAACCAAACCAAGCCAAGCTCCACAAGAACAGGCAGAGTTAGCCCTAAAATGAAAAAATACCCTGCGTGCCTGACTTCACCTTTCCAAGGTCTCCTCCTCGCTCTCTCACGCCGTAAGTGAGAACCGTTCAGCCGGACCGAGGAACCAAATTCAGACCCTAACGCAGCCCTCACTCTTCGGGACGTTGGGGAGCAATAGGGGGAAAAAACGAACAAGCCATGAACAAACAAACAAGCGCGCAATAGTCAGCCGCAAACGCAGGCTTGGCAAGGGCCTGGATGAAACTGAGACCCGTGATCTCTTGCGCCCAAAAGCAGACTCACGCTCCTTTCCGACTAATCCTTTTGGAACTGTAAGGAAAGCAGCGTTTCTCCAGGAGTTTCCAAAAACAGGCCCTGAAAGAGCCTGACAGCGCGCAGGGAAGGACAGGAAACATGCCCTCGGGGAGGGCTTGTCCGGGATTTGAACCCGGGACCTCTCGCACCCGAAGCGAGAATCATACTCCTAGACCAACAAGCCACCTTTTGGTGGGGGGGCGGGCCCTGTCGTATGGCCTCAGAAGGCTAGGCCAAAACCCAAGCCGCCTGTAAATTTTCACCAGTTCTAACTGGTGCTCCTCCAGTGCCACGATGCCCTAGGCAACAGTCTGTGCGTGCTGTTGGTCGCCGGTCGGTAGCATGGAGTGCCTGCGTCTTTGCCTCCCAGGGAGGGATAGGTTGAGCCCACGCCAGTGAGGAGAAGTGTGGGTAGAAGAAAAGATCCAGAAAGTCCCCCTTTCCGTCTGAGCGGGGTGCTCCCTTGTGGAGTCGGGGGTCCTGCCCCTGAGAGCTGTCCGGCTAGGGTGCGGGCTCCCCCAGGTGTGTGTGCACTTTTGTGTCTGAGGCGTGCGCTGGGTTCTTGTCTTGGGGGTGGGAGCGTGTGCCTGTGCCCAGTGGAGGGCTGGTGTGCGGGGAGCTGTCAAGCTCGTCCTCCTGCGTAGGCCCACAGGTAAGCCTCTCCCCGTGGTGGGGGTTCCCATCGGAAAGGCTCCCCGGCGTGGTGTAGAGCTGGACGGTTAAGCCTCCCTGCGTGTCTTGCGGTGGGGCGCATGAAGGCCCGGCGGGCGTCATTTGTGGGGACACGGCGTCAGGAAAGGATTTGGGCCACCAGGTCAACCCCTTTGGGTCCAATGGGCGGAGGATGCCGCTGTCTCCCTGTGCCCCCACCTCGAGCCGGTTCTCCCGCCAGCGGCTGAGACGGCTGCCCAGCCTCCCCTGGCCCTGGGCCTGGGCCTGGGCTTGGCCCGCGCCCCCAGTTGCCCTTGCGCCACGTGCTCAAGATGGCCCTGCCCACACTGGAGGAGGCGGCCACTCGGGCTGGCCCTCTGCAACCCTAGCTCCCAGGCTCTGCCGGCCACCAGGGCAACCCGGCACTCTCTTCGGACGCTAAGGGAGCTGTGGCTCGACAGACGGTTGGAGCAAAAACACAGGCCGGGTGAATCGCACCATCCGAGAGAGCTCCTGCACGGGCTTGTCCGGGATTTGAACCCGGGACCTCTTGCTCCCAAAGCAAGAATCATGCTCCTAGACCAACAAGCCACACCCCCAGGTGCTGCACATGCCCTGGCCCCTCCGAGTGAACCAAACAAAACGCTCACTGTGCTGATGAGGTTTCGCTCCCCCCGCCAGGACTGGAAGGCGTTACGGTGGCCAGCTAGGCCTATCAACGCCGCCAACGGGCTGCACCTGGAGCAAGAGCCAGGGAGCAGAGATGGAGTGCAAGCGGACTCAGCTGGGCAGGAACGGGCAGGGCCTCTAAAGCCAGGAAGCCGGCAACAGACAGAGGTTGCTGCTGCTGGGAAAGGGCACTCGCTCCCTGGGAGGATTTGGAGCTGGTACACCTGGAGCCAGGAGGGAAGCCAGGACTTTTAGGAAGCAGTGCAGGGAAGGAGCAGCGGTGAGCGGACCCGTGCCGCCACGCGAACCGAATAGAAAGAACAGCAGGAAAAGCACCCCCAGGGAAAGACTAGCCCCCCAGCAGCAAAGAAACCATGGCAAGGGCTTGTCCGGGATTTCTCGCACCCTACGCGAGACTCCTATCTCTAGACCAACAAGCCTCTCTTGCCAGGGAGGGGCTCGGCACGCCTCGGAAGTCGGGGAGAAACAACAGGCCGCTGTAGGCCGAAAGTTGAAAAGGACCGCGCCTCTCTTCAGCTTTCCAAGGTCACCTCCACGCTGGCTCTGTCGCACGCCTAAGGCAACAAACCACCTTTACACCCTAACGCCACTCTCACGCCACGGGACTGGGGAGAAAAATGCAGGCAAAAATTGGGGGAAAGGGAGAGTGGCAACCAGACCCTTTGGCGAGGGCTTGTCCGGGAGTTGACCCCGGGGCCTCTCGCACCCGAAGCGACACTGGGACTGGCAAGAGTCAACAAACCGTTTCTTTGGAGGACAGCCTTTTTTCAGAGTTTTGCAACCAAACCAAGCCAAGCTCCACAAGAACAGGCAGAGTTAGCCCTAAAATGAAAAAATACCCTGCGTGCCTGACTTCACCTTTCCAAGGTCTCCTCCTCGCTCTCTCACGCCGTAAGTGAGAACCGTTCAGCCGGACCGAGGAACCAAATTCAGACCCTAACGCAGCCCTCACTCTTCGGGACGTTGGGGAGCAATAGGGGGAAAAAACGAACAAGCCATGAACAAACAAACAAGCGCGCAATAGTCAGCCGCAAACGCAGGCTTGGCAAGGGCCTGGATGAAACTGAGACCCGTGATCTCTTGCGCCCAAAAGCAGACTCACGCTCCTTTCCGACTAATCCTTTTGGAACTGTAAGGAAAGCAGCGTTTCTCCAGGAGTTTCCAAAAACAGGCCCTGAAAGAGCCTGACAGCGCGAAGGGAAGGACAGGAAATATGCCCTCGGGGAGGGCTTGTCCGGGATTTGAACCCGGGACCTCTCACACCCAAAGCGAGAATCATACTCCTAGACCAACAAGCCACCTTTTGGTGGGGGGGCGGGCCCTGTCATATGGCCTCAGAAGGCTAGGCCAAAACCCAAGCCGCCTGTAAATTTTCACCAGTTCTAACTGGTGCTCCTCCAGTGCCACGACGCCCTAGGCAACAGTCTGTGCGTGCTGTTGGTCGCCGGTCGGTAGCATGGAGTGCCTGCGTCTTTGCCTCCCAGGGAGGGATAGGTTGAGCCCACGCCAGTGAGGAGAAGTGTGGGTAGAAGAAAAGATCCAGAAAGTCCCCCTTTCCGTCTGAGCGGGGTGCTCCCTTGTGGAGTCGGGGGTCCTGCCCCTGAGAGCTGTCCGGCTAGGGTGCGGGCTCCCCCAGGTGTGTGTGCACTTTTGTGTCTGAGGCGTGCGCTGGGTTCTTGTCTTGGGGGTGGGAGCGTGTGCCTGTGCCCAGTGGAGGGCTGGTGTGCGGGGAGCTGTCAAGCTCGTCCTCCTGCGTAGGCCCACAGGTAAGCCTCTCCCCGTGGTGGGGGTTCCCATCGGAAAGGCTCCCCGGCGTGGTGTAGAGCTGGACGGTTAAGCCTCCCTGCGTGTCTTGCGGTGGGGCGCATGAAGGCCCGGCGGGCGTCATTTGTGGGGACACGGCGTCAGGAAAGGATTTGGGCCACCAGGTCAACCCCTTTGGGTCCAATGGGCGGAGGATGCCGCTGTCTCCCTGTGCCCCCACCTCGAGCCGGTTCTCCCGCCAGCGGCTGAGACGGCTGCCCAGCCTCCCCTGGCCCTGGGCCTGGGCCTGGGCCTGGCCCGCGCCCCCAGTTGCCCTTGCGCCACGTGCTCAAGATGGCCCTGCCCACACTGGAGGAGGCGGCCACTCGGGCTGGCCCTCTGCAACCCTAGCTCTGCCGGCCACCAGGGCAACCCGGCACTCCCTTCGGACGCTAAGGGAGCTGTGGCTCGACAGACGGTTGGAGCAAAAACACAGGCCGGGTGAATCGCACCATCCGAGAGAGCTCCTGCATGGGCTTGTCCGGGATTTGAACCCAGGACCTCTTGCTCCCAAAGCAAGAATCATGCTCCTAGACCAACAAGCCACACCCCCAGGTGCTGCACATGCCCTGGCCCCTCCGAGTGAACCAAACAAAACGCTCACTGTGCTGATGAGGTTTCGCTCCCCCCGCCAGGACTGGAAGGCGTTACGGTGGCCAGCTAGGCCTATCAACGCCGCCAACGGGCTGCACCTGGAGCAAGAGCCAGGGAGCAGAGATGGAGTGCAAGCGGACTCAGCTGGGCAGGAACGGGCAGGGCCTCTAAAGCCAGGAAGCCGGCAACAGACTGAGGTTGCTGCTGCTGGGAAAGGGCACTCGCTCCCTGGGAGGATTTGGAGCTGGTACACCTGGAGCCAGGAGGGAAGCCAGGACTTTTAGGAAGCAGTGCAGGGAAGGAGCAGCGGTGAGCGGACCCGTGCCGCCACGCGAACCGAATAGAAAGAACAGCAGGAAAAGCACCCCCAGGGAAAGACTAGCCCCCCACGAATTTACAGTAGAGCAGCAAAGAAACCATGGCAAGGGCTTGTCCGGGATTTCTCGCACCCTACGCGAGACTCCTATCTCTAGACCAACAAGCCTCTCTTGCCAGGGAGGGGCTCGGCACGCCTCGGAAGTCGGGGAGAAACAACAGGCCGCTGTAGGCCGAAAGTTGAAAAGGACCGCGCCTCTCTTCAGCTTTCCAAGGTCACCTCCACGCTGGCTCTGTCGCACGCCTAAGGCAACAAACCACCTTTACACCCTAACGCCACTCTCACGCCACGGGACTGGGGAGAAAAACGCAGGCAAAAGTTGGGGGAAAGGGAGAGTGGCAACCAGACCCTTTGGCGAGGGCTTGTCCGGGAGTTGACCCCGGGGCCTCTCGCACCCGAAGCGACACTGGGACTGGCAAGAGTCAACAAACCGTTTCTTTGGAGGACAGCCTTTTTTCAGAGTTTTGCAACCAAACCAAGCCAAGCTC
This sequence comes from Mauremys mutica, assembly GCF_020497125.1. NCBI lineage: Eukaryota > Metazoa > Chordata > Testudines > Geoemydidae > Mauremys > Mauremys mutica. The sequence continues at coordinate 9,575,367 of NC_059077.1, forward strand.
CACAAGAACAGGCAGAGTTAGCCCTAAAATGAAAAAATACCCTGCGTGCCTGACTTCACCTTTCCAAGGTCTCCTCCTCGCTCTCTCACGCCGTAAGTGAGAACCGTTCAGCCGGACCAAGGAACCAAATTCAGACCCTAACGCAGCCCTCACTCTTCGGGACGTTGGGGAGCAATAGGGGGAAAAAACGAACAAGCCATGAACAAACAAACAAGCGCGCAATAGTCAGCCGCAAACGCAGGCTTGGCAAGGGCCTGGATGAAACTGAGACCCGTGATCTCTTGCGCCCAAAAGCAGACTCACGCTCCTTTCCGACTAATCCTTTTGGAACTGTAAGGAAAGCAGCGTTTCTCCAGGAGTTTCCAAAAACAGGCCCTGAAAGAGCCTGACAGCGCGAAGGGAAGGACAGGAAACATGCCCTCGGGGAGGGCTTGTCCGGGATTTGAACCCGGGACCTCTCGCACCCGAAGCGAGAATCATACTCCTAGACCAACAAGCCACCTTTTGGTGGGGGGCGGGCCCTGTCGTATGGCCTCAGAAGGCTAGGCCAAAACCCAAGCCGCCTGTAAATTTTCACCAGTTCTAACTGGTGCTCCTCCAGTGCCACGACGCCCTAGGCAACAGTCTGTGCGTGCTGTTGGTCGCCGGTCGGTAGCATGGAGTGCCTGCGTCTTTGCCTCCCAGGGAGGGATAGGTTGAGCCCACGCCAGTGAGGAGAAGTGTGGGTAGAAGAAAAGATCCAGAAAGTCCCCCTTTCCGTCTGAGCGGGGTGCTCCCTTGTGGAGTCGGGGGTCCTGCCCCTGAGAGCTGTCCGGCTAGGGTGCGGGCTCCCCCAGGTGTGTGTGCACTTTTGTGTCTGAGGCGTGCGCTGGGTTCTTGTCTTGGGGGTGGGAGCGTGTGCCTGTGCCCAGTGGAGGGCTGGTGTGCGGGGAGCTGTCAAGCTCGTCCTCCTGCGTAGGCCCACAGGTAAGCCTCTCCCCGTGGTGGGGGTTCCCATCGGAAAGGCTCCCCGGCGTGGTGTAGAGCTGGACGGTTAAGCCTCCCTGCGTGTCTTGCGGTGGGGCGCATGAAGGCCCGGCGGGCGTCATTTGTGGGGACACGGCGTCAGGAAAGGATTTGGGCCACCAGGTCAACCCCTTTGGGTCCAATGGGCGGAGGATGCCGCTGTCTCCCTGTGCCCCCACCTCGAGCCGGTTCTCCCGCCAGCGGCTGAGACGGCTGCCCAGCCTCCCCTGGCCCTGGGCCTGGGCCTGGGCTTGGCCCGCGCCCCCAGTTGCCCTTGCGCCACGTGCTCAAGATGGCCCTGCCCACACTGGAGGAGGCGGCCACTCGGGCTGGCCCTCTGCAACCCTAGCTCCTAGGCTCTGCCGGCCACCAGGGCAACCCGGCACTCCCTTCGGACGCTAAGGGAGCTGTGGCTCGACAGACGGTTGGAGCAAAAACACAGGCCGGGTGAATCGCACCATCCGAGAGAGCTCCTGCACGGGCTTGTCCGGGATTTGAACCCGGGACCTCTTGCTCCCAAAGCAAGAATCATGCTCCTAGACCAACAAGCCACACCCCCAGGTGCTGCACATGCCCTGGCCCCTCCGAGTGAACCAAACAAAACGCTCACTGTGCTGATGAGGTTTCGCTCCCCCCGCCAGGACTGGAAGGCGTTACGGTGGCCAGCTAGGCCTATCAACGCCGCCAACGGGCTGCACCTGGAGCAAGAGCCAGGGAGCAGAGATGGAGTGCAAGCGGACTCAGCTGGGCAGGAACGGGCAGGGCCTCTAAAGCCAGGAAGCCGGCAACAGACAGAGGTTGCTGCTGCTGGGAAAGGGCACTCGCTCCCTGGGAGGATTTGGAGCTGGTACACCTGGAGCCAGGAGGGAAGCCAGGACTTTTAGGAAGCAGTGCAGGGAAGGAGCAGCGGTGAGCGGACCCGTGCCGCCACGCGAACCGAATAGAAAGAACAGCAGGAAAAGCACCCCCAGGGAAAGACTAGCCCCCCACGAATTTACAGTAGAGCAGCAAAGAAACCATGGCAAGGGCTTGTCCGGGATTTCTCGCACCCTACGCGAGACTCCTATCTCTAGACCAACAAGCCTCTCTTGCCAGGGAGGGGCTCGGCACGCCTCGGAAGTCGGGGAGAAACAACAGGCCGCTGTAGGCCGAAAGTTGAAAAGGACCGCGCCTCTCTTCAGCTTTCCAAGGTCACCTCCACGCTGGCTCTGTCGCACGCCTAAGGCAACAAACCACCTTTACACCCTAACGCCACTCTCACGCCACGGGACTGGGGAGAAAAACGCAGGCAAAAGTTGGGGGAAAGGGAGAGTGGCAACCAGACCCTTTGGCGAGGGCTTGTCCGGGAGTTGACCCCGGGGCCTCTGGCACCCGAAGCGACACTGGGACTGGCAAGAGTCAACAAACCGTTTCTTTGGAGGACAGCCTTTTTTCAGAGTTTTGCAACCAAACCAAGCCAAGCTCCACAAGAACAGGCAGAGTTAGCCCTAAAATGAAAAAATACCCTGCGTGCCTGACTTCACCTTTCCAAGGTCTCCTCCTCGCTCTCTCACGCCGTAAGTGAGAACCGTTCAGCCGGACCGAGGAACCAAATTCAGATCCTAACGCAGCCCTCACTCTTCGGGACGTTGGGGAGCAATAGGGGGAAAAAACGAACAAGCCATGAACAAACAAACAAGCGCGCAATAGTCAGCCGCAAACGCAGGCTTGGCAAGGGCCTGGAATAAACTGAGACCCGTGATCTCTTGTGCCCAATAGCAGACTCACGCTCCTTTCCGACTAATCCTTTTGGAACTGTAAGGAAAGCAGCGTTTCTCCAGGAGTTTCCAAAAACAGGCCCTGAAAGAGCCTGACAGCGCGAAGGGAAGGACAGGAAACATGCCCTCGGGGAGGGCTTGTCTGGGATTTGAACCCGGGACCTCTCGCACCCGAAGCGAGAATCATACTCCTAGACCAACAAGCCACCTTTTGGGGAGGGGCGGGCCGTGTCATATGGCCTCAGAAGGCTAGGCCAAAACCCAAGCCGCCTGTAAATTTTCACCAGTTCTAACTGGTGCTCCTCCAGTGCCACGACGCCCTAGGCAACAGTCTGTGCGTGCTGTTGGTCGCCGGTCGGTAGCATGGAGTGCCTGCGTCTTTGCCTCCCAGGGAGGGATAGGTTGAGCCCACGCCAGTGAGGAGAAGTGTGGGTAGAAGAAAAGATCCAGAAAGTCCCCCTTTCCGTCTGAGCGGGGTGCTCCCTTGTGGAGTCGGGGGTCCTGCCCCTGAGAGCTGTCCGGCTAGGGTGCGGGCTCCCCCAGGTGTGTGTGCACTTTTGTGTCTGAGGCGTGCGCTGGGTTCTTGTCTTGGGGGTGGGAGCGTGTGCCTGTGCCCAGTGGAGGGCTGGTGTGCGGGGAGCTGTCAAGCTCGTCCTCCTGCGTAGGCCCACAGGTAAGCCTCTCCCCGTGGTGGGGGTTCCCATCGGAAAGGCTCCCCGGCGTGGTGTAGAGCTGGACGGTTAAGCCTCCCTGCGTGTCTTGCGGTGGGGCGCATGAAGGCCCGGCGGGCGTCATTTGTGGGGACACGGCGTCAGGAAAGGATTTGGGCCACCAGGTCAACCCCTTTGGGTCCAATGGGCGGAGGATGCCGCTGTCTCCCTGTGCCCCCACCTCGAGCCGGTTCTCCCGCCAGCGGCTGAGACGGCTGCCCAGCCTCCCCTGGCCCTGGGCCTGGGCCTGGGCCTGGCCCGCGCCCCCAATTGCCCTTGCGCCACGTGCTCAAGATGGCCCTGCCCACACTGGAGGAGGCGGCCACTCGGGCTGGGCCTCTGCAACCCTAGCTCCCAGGCTCTGCCGGCCACCAGGGCAACCCGGCACTCCCTTCGGACGCTAAGGGAGCTGTGGCTCGACAGACGGTTGGAGCAAAAACACAGGCCGGGTGAATCGCACCATCCGAGAGAGCTCCTGCACGGGCTTGTCCGGGATTTGAACCCGGGACCTCTTGCTCCCAAAGCAAGAATCATGCTCCTAGACCAACAAGCCACACCCCCAGGTGCTGCACATGCCCTGGCCCCTCCGAGTGAACCAAACAAAACGCTCACTGTGCTGATGAGGTTTCGCTCCCCCTGCCAGGCGTTACGGTGGCCAGCTAGGCCTATCAACGCCGCCAACGGGCTGCACCTGGAGCAAGAGCCAGGGAGCAGAGATGGAGTGCAAGCGGACTCAGCTGGGCAGGAACGGGCAGGGCCTCTAAAGCCAGGAAGCCGGCAACAGACAGAGGTTGCTGCTGCTGGGAAAGGGCACTCGCTCCCTGGGAGGATTTGGAGCTGGTACATCCAGAGCCAGGGAGAGATTGTCTACACTTTCAATTTGTGACCTTTTGCGCTTGAATCTACTCTTGAACTTCTGATATCTGCTCCCACTGCTACTAGCTTTTTTCTATTCCACCACCTCCAACCTTTTTGGTTGTGATTTCTCCTGCCTCATTTAGAGTTTTGGGCTTCCCATCTGGTATGTACCTTTGTTTTTCTTGAGGAACACCCTCTAAGAGCTCCTCCATTTTCATTGGGAGATACACTTTTTCCAGGGATTTAACACTTGCTCCTGATACGCAGGCATCCCAATTTTTTACAAAACCCAACCCGACTGTAAATTTTCACCAGTTCTAACTGGTGCTCCTCCAGTGCCACGACACCCTAGGCAACAGTCTGTGTGTGCTGTTGGTCACCGGTAGATGTGTTGTGAATATTCCACATCTGGTTTCTACCTTAGGGCTCTTTGTTATCCCCATTCTATTTCTGGCTTTTTTAAAAAAAAATTTGTAGTTGTTCATGAGTTTTTAGGCATTTCATCTACCACTTCTGTTAAGGGTCCAATTAGCTGGAACCTCACTTCCAACATATACTCGTCTGTATCGGTCCTGTATCCAAGGCAGGTGCTTTCAAAATTTTCTATGGAGGCCTTTATATCATTGCTTACCGTGTTTTTGGGGAATTTCTTGGAATGGGGAGCCTTACATCTAGTAGGACTGTTTAAGGTTAGCTGGTAGACCCAGCTTAACCCTTTCCAGCTCTAAGTGCTTTATTTCTAACTCCGACTCCAAGCGTTTTGCCTCTTCCTCCAAGTGTTTCTCCTCAATTTCTGTCTCCAAGTGCTTTGCCTCTGCCTCCTGGCATTTCACCTCTTTTCTCTCCTCCATTTCCAACTCCAAGTGCTTTAAGTCTATTTGTCTTTCAGGTTCCTTCTGTTTTCCTTCAGCCTCCAGTCTGGCTAATTCCAGTTTCTTCTGGACCTCACTTTCGGTCATTTTTGCTAACCTTCCTGACCGTAGCCTAACCTTGCCTGAGAGCTAGGGGAAAAAACAAACCCAAACCAGCTTGAATTCCCTTGCTGTATCTTAACTACTCTGCCCTCAGGCAAAGAAAAAAAACTCTAGCTGCTTTTAGCTAAAAAAAAATGTCCTTTTAAAATCCTGAGGTCTGTTCTTCTGGTTCAAAATGATCCCAGCGCATTGCCACCATGTCAGGATTCCCTCCTCACTCTGAACTCTGCTGTACAGATGTGGGGACCTGCATGAAAGACCCCCTAAGCTTATATTCTACCACCTTAGGTTAAAAACTTTCCCAAGGCACAAATTCCTTTCCTTGTCCTTGGACGGTATTGCTGCCACCACCAAGTGATTTAAACAAAAATTCAGGCACAAGTCTCTTGGAATCCCTATTCCCCCAAAATATCCCCCCAAGACCCTTCATCCCTTTCCTGGGGTGGCTTCAGAATAATATACCAACCAATTGCCTTTAATGTAATTACAGACCGGACCCTTTATCTTTAGATCACTGAACTCAATCAGGTTCTTAAAAGAAGAACTTTATTATAAAGAAAAAAAGTAAAAGAATCACACCTGCAAAATGGGGATGGAAGGTAACTTTACAGGGTAATAAAAAGATTGAAAACACAGAGGATTCCCCTCTGGACTCAGCTTCACAGTTACAAAAACAGGAATAAAACTACCTCTTAGCGTGGGGAAAATTCACAAGCGAAAACAAAAGATAACCTAATGCATTCCCTTGCCTTACTTACAATGTTTGTAATCTTAGATGGATCATTTCAGGTATGTTTTCAGGAGATGTCGTACTTGCCTGGTCTCTCTCTCTCCATCCAGAGAGGGAACAAACAAAAAGAGCACAAACAAACCCCATTTGTCTGTTTTGTCTAAGCTTGTAGAGTGGAGGTAGGAAGGAGGGTAACTGGAATTCAAGCATGAAAAGTGGGTAAAAAATTAGGGGACTGGAAAGCACATCAGGTTTTACTGTGAAGAAGAAGTGAAAGAAGTCCATGACAAGTCCTGGAACACAAAAGGAGAGAGGAAATTTGTAATTTAGTTCAGAGCCTGCTTGTGGATGTATACATCCCCTGAGAAAGAGATGATGATAAAAATGGCTATGAGAATTGCTTTAGACAAACAGTCTCACCTGTGGACCTTGGCCTTATAGGTGCCCAGGAACTCCCCACGCTGGAGGAGCTCCTGCTACGAGGCCTCAGGGACAAGGCTGGAGGGTCCGGGACTGTCCATAGCAGAAGGAGTGTAAGCATTGATTCTTGCTTGCCTGCTTGGTTGCTGGAAAGCACATATTTAGTAATGGGTGAAGGCTGGGAAGCTTATTATACTTTGGCAATAAAACTGGTTATACTCATACACCTGGTGTGGCTTCACTGGGTGTAGACGAGTCCCCCTTGGCCCGACAGAGAGGTAAATAGCAAGGTTCCCCAAGGATCTGTACTGGGACTAGTGTAGTTTAACATATTCATGGATAATCTGGAAAAGGGGGTATAATGTGAGGTGGCAAAATTTGCAGGTGATACAAAATAGTTAATCCCAAAGCAGACTGTAGAATCATAAAATTGTGACTTGGTGACAAAAGGGCAACAACATAATCCCAACTGTACGTACACAATAAAGGGATTTAAATTAGCTGTTACCACTCAAAAAAGAGATCTTGAAGTAATTGTGAATAGTTCTCTGTAAACATCTGCTCAATGTGCAACAGTAGTCAAAAAAGCTAACAATGTTAGCAATCATTAAGAAAGGGATACATAATCAGACAGAAAATGTCATAATGACACAATGTAAATTGATGGTATGCCCACTACTACCCTGTCTCAAAAGAAGTTATATTAGAATTGGGAAAAGTACAGAGAACTGCAACAAAAATGATGAAGGATATGGAATATTTATTTCATATGAGAAGAGGTTAAAAAGACTGGGACTGTTCTACATGGAAAAGAGATGACTGAGGGGGTATATGATAGGTCTATACAATCATAAATGGTGGGTAGTAAGTGAATAAGGAACTGTTATTTACCCCTTCACATAACGTATGAACACTAGGTTCACCCAATGAAATTAATAGGCAGTAAGTTTAAAACAAATGTAAGCAAGTACTTCTTCACACAACACATAGTCAACCTGTGGAACTCATTGACAGGGGATGTTGTGATGGTCAAAAATATAATTGGGTTAAAAAAATAATTAGGTAACTACAAAGAGCAGGGGTTCATCAATGGCTATTAGCCAAGATGGCCAGGGATGCAACCGCATGTCCAGGGTATCCCTAAACTTCTGATTGTTAGAAGCTGAGACTGGACAAGTGGGGATAGATCAATTGATAAATTGCCCTGTTCTGTTAATTCCCTCTGAAGCATCTGGCACTGGCCACTGTTGAAAGACAGGATATTGGGCTAGATGCACCATTGGTCTGACCCATTATGACCATTTTTATGTTCTCATTACATGGTGTGAAAAGTTAATTAGTGCCAGAGCAGAACAGAAACAGAAAGAGGAGCAAAAAAGATTGTAAACTTAAGGGGAAAAAACCACAACAAAGGTTGCAGGATCTCATCAACATGCCACTCTCCAAGGCCCGAGAGAACTTTAGCTTTCACAGAGCTTCATAATTAACAGTCTGGAAGCAGCACTTAGCAAGATTTTGAATGGTTACAAAGCTCCACCGGGTAACTGGAAATATTCAGGTATCTTCTTTAATTTTTGTTGTATAGAAGCAGGCAGAGCATATCTTTAAATCCTTTGACTTTACTGAAGACCATCACAAAGATGACTATGAAAGAGTGCTGACTATGATCGATGCAGACTTTATGCCTCAAAGAAATTTGGTTTATGAAAGAGCATGTTTTTACTAGATAATTCAAGATCCAGGGGAAAGTGTTGAATGTTTTTATAAGAGTTCTTTACACATTGGCTGCAAATTGTGACTTTGGGATTGCAAAACATGAAAATATAAGACAGGCTGATTATTGGACTAACAGATAAAATATTTTACTGCAGCTACAATTAAAAACAGACCTATCCACAGCTATACAAATAGCAAAGAAGTCTGAACTAGTCAAACAGCAGAATAAAAACCAGGAGCAACTTGAAAAACCTGAAACAACTTTGATATAGTAAGCATTACAAGTTCTACAAGCCATTACCATAAGACTTCCTAAGGCTAGGAGAGAGAACTCCTAGGCTAAGATGGACAAATTCCAGTCAAACACCAAAGCCTTACCGCTTAACTCCACAAGATGTGGAAGAATTCGTAGCCCAACAGAAGTGTGTTGTGCCAAAGGTGTATTAAATGCACAAAATATGGACATTTTGAAATTATTTGCCACACCAAAGCATGCAGGGAGTTGACTCATTACAGACAACCAAGAGCCATTGTTTCTGGTATCTATCAAATATGATGATATAGAACTGGAAAGTGAAACAATATTAATGAAAAAGCTATTGATGTCAAAATTGACTCAGAAGCAGATATCATATTCATTTCTCAATATCCTTGAACTCCTCTAAGAGCTGAAGTCACCTGACACTACTCTGACTAGCCCGGGAGGTATTCTGAGCTGCGTGGGCCAAACCACAGAAACAACCTGCAAAGACAAAAGCTGTTCATTTAGAGCATTTGTGATCAAAGGCCAACAGCCTTCTCCACCAATGTGGCATCCATGATGGGCCTAGTGAGAAAGGAGGAAGAACTTGATGGAATATATTTGGTGATACTGGACTTTTGAAAGGAGATGAAGTATAAATCATCTTGAGACAATTCTGAACCAAACAGTATACATACATCTTGCAGTATTCTTATTCCATTAGTTCATAATGTAGAACTGAATTAAAGATGACCTCCTGAGGTCCCGTCCAACCCTGATATTCTAAAGAGAATGGAGCATATTGAAATAATCAAGAAAATCTCTGAGCCAACAGCATGGTGTGCAACAATGGCAACAATTATAAAGAAAAATGGACAAATATGAATCTGTGTAGATCTAAAAGACTTAATGAAGCAGTTGTGAGAAAAATATGTCCTCCCAACACTGGATGACTTCCTCCCCAGTGTGAAAGGAGCTATAGTATTCTCCAAGCTAGATGCCTCAAGTGGATTCTGGCAAATTCCTTTAGTCAAATAAAGTGCTAAACTAACTATACTTATCACAACCTTTGGGATATTTTGCTTTCAAAGATTACCTTTTAAGACACCAGTGCACCTGGTAGAACTGTTAACAAAAACAACTGGAGTTGTCCTTTTCATGGGGGATATTATGATAGATGGGTCTTTGATGGAAAAATACAACAAACCCCACAACGAAGCTCTAAGCCTAATCAGGGCTGCCCGGGGGGGGGGGGAAGTGGGGTAATTTGCCCCAGGCCCCGCAGGGGCCCCCACGAGAGTTTTTGGGGCCCCTGGAGTGGGGTTCTTCACTCGCTCCGGGGGTCCCGGAAAACTCTTGTGGGGCCTGGGCCCTCGGAGCTTCTTCCGCTTCGGGTCTTCGGCGGCAATTCGGCGGCGGGGGGTCCTTCTGCTCCGGGACCCACTGCCAAAGTGCCCCAAAGATCCGTGGCGGGGGGCCCTTCTGCCCCAGGACCCGCCACCAAAGTGCCGGGTCTTTGGCGGCAATCTGTCAGCAGGGGGCCCCTGCCGCTGAAGACCCCAGGCCCCCTGAATCCTCTGGGCAGCCCTGAGCCTAATCAGTCAGTCCAGACTGAAGCTAAAGAGGGAAAAGTCTGGTTTAACATACACTCTGTCACAGAGCTGAACATTGCATCATTTCGAGCTCCTGGGTAGCTGAGTGCAAAGACATATGTGAAAGCTGTGTATGGATCCAGACCAGTATCAGAAAAGACACAACACCAGATACAAAAAGCAATCTTGACAGACATGCCTCTTCAAGAAGTTCTAAGTGACATTAGGCCGACTGGCTCAAGTATCTAAGGGACACTAAGGAAGTGAGAAGAGAATGCTTTGCAGTACCTGGACAATTAAGTGAGTCAGACTCATGGTTAAAGGCAATTGTATTGTAATTTTTAAACAAAATGAGAGGAAAAACCCTAAATCTCATCCATGAAGGACATCAATGATTAACTAAATGCCAAGAACGGACCAAGCAGTCACTGTGGTGGCTGGACATCAGCCAGGGCATAAACGACAAAGTATCTGCATGTAAACATGTCAGAACTGACAGACCAACACAACACAAAGAATATTTAATAAGATCACCTCTACCTGATAGACCTTGGAAGAAGCTAGCTGCAGACTTATGTGAATTCAGAGGACATCATTACCTGGTCATAATAGACTGTGTTTCCAGGTATATAATAACAATGTACTTGAAAGACAACATCTTGCAGTCTTATCAAGAAACTGAAGAGCACTTTTGCTCACCTTAGTGTTACAGAACAACTCTTCAAAACATCCCCATAAAGTGGGAGAATGCTGTTTATCCCCATTTTACAGATTGGGAACACACAGGGCCGGCTTCAGGCACCAGCTCAGCAAACAGGTGCTTGGGGCAGCCAAGGGGAAGGGGCAGCAGGTTGGGCTCTTCGGTGGCAATTCGGCGGCGGGTCCCTCAGTCCCTCTTGGAGGGAAGGACCTGCCACTGAATTGCCATTGAAGAAGAAAGCGGCGCAGTGGAGCTGCCGCCAAATGCAATCGCGGCTTCTTTTTTTTTTTGTTTCCGCCATTTGGGGTGGCAAAAACCCTGGAGCCGGCCCTGGGGACATGGGCACAGAGAGAGACAACGTGACTTGTCTAAGGGCAGACAAGAAATCTGTGGCAAAGCAGGGAACTGAATGCAAGTCTCCCCAGCAGAACCCTAACTCTCCTTCCTCCCTTTTGTCTAATGATCTGTCTAGTGTACATCCGTACCCACGGTCCAGCACTTTCCCTCCATGTCAAAAACAAACTGATCAACTCACCTCCTTTGACAGGACCTGCTTAACTTAATCAGTTCCTGACTCTACTGAGCCCAATGAGCAAATAATGAATAATAGTCAGAAAGCAGCTTTATTTAGGTACAGTGCTATACAAATATGGGCATCTGGCTGAAAAACAGCCATTCACCGAAATTTGTGACAGCAGGAACTAATGTAATCCACACACTTCCTGAGTGTGGTGTTCTGTCCCATCTAGTAGCACCAAGATCACTTAGAGAAAGAGCTTAATGAGTTTACTCTACAGCCTTAGCTAATAGCTATATGGCTTTTGGCTCATGCATAAGTTCCACATGACCCAGGTTCAAACCTGCCTGCTGATGATCCTGGTCTCTGGGTGTTACAAGTAGGGGCTTGTCTGGGATTTCAGTTGGGAAGTTTCTGAAGCTTGGGACATGCTTCCACAGCTAGGGGAAGTATGTAACTCACACACCTTCTGGTTGTGGGGTTCTGTCCCACCTAGTGGCACAAAGCCCACTTAGAGAAAAAGATTAATGAGTCTGGTCTACAGCCTTAGTTACCAGCTATATGGCTTTTGGCTCATGCACTAAGCTCCAGAGGTCCGAGGTTCGATCCTGCCCACCAACAACTGGGGTCTGTTGGTGTTACACTAGCTCATGTGAATGTTTGCAAATGGTGGAAGGGGTGGGGGAAGGGATCATGAACAGTACTATGTGCAAAAATCTCAAATTTTCAAAGTTTCTGATGAAAATGAGGGACAATTTTTTTACAAAAATGTTCACTACAAATTCATCCTGTTTTTTCAACCAGCTCTGGTTACAAACATAATGGAACAGAAAAGCCAATTAGAACTTGGACAAGTGATCAGGAATACTGAGTGTAATTCTTCACAGTTTACACCTTCCACAATTATTTATACCTAGGGAGAGTGAGCATAAAATCAGTATAAACAGCTACTTGTCTGATTCAGTAGCATGTTATACTTACTTTATACTAGTTAAGACACGAGGCAGTGGAGAACCAGGGTTGCTCTTCAGCATTATTCACCAGCTCTATTTTTGACCTGAAAAAAGAACACTACCAATAACAAAAATAACCCACTCCTCCCTTTTCCTCCTCTTTTAAAGAAAAATAATATGTATGCTCCTTCCCTCTCTCCCTGCAAATAATAAAAGCCTCTGGAATGTATTGTTGAATCACTGTCAAAGTAATGATGGTGATTTCGTAAAATAAACTCCTACCCAAATGCTCCAATAATTAGATTCTCCTCCACCCCAACCTTGTGTTCCTATTGTTCATTAATTCCAGATCCAAGCATTTGTTATAAACTCATCATCAGTGCCAACTCTAACAAAGAAACAAAAGCAAAATACAATTTAACAATGGGAACAAGTAAAATGTTTACATGGAAAGTAAATAAAACCAGTGATAAGAAGAAAATCCTCAATTTCACTTAATTATACAGAGCTAGCACAAACTGCCACCACTTGTCAATTTTTTTGTTTTGTGCAAACTGAAGTTTAATTTTTAGCATCAACGGATTGTTATGTCCTGTGTTTAACTACAGTGTAGGTGTGGTCTACATAGCAGCAGGCTAAGATTAATTATAGTCTATCACCAATGCACCTCATCCATGACCTTGAGAGACAGCTCCACTAGTGAGATGGGAGTTTTGTCTCCATAGTGTATTCAAACTTTGGCTTTTCTTTAGAGTGCCAACCAAGGTGTCAATTGCGATGGTGTCTCTTTGGATGTGGCTATCTAGCCACAAGAAATTGGACAAACAAGCTCAATTTTTTTTGCTCCTCGATTTCAACACGTAGAGCATTTTAACAGTAGGGGGCAGCCAGCATTCTGCTCATCCTGCCCTCCTTGGGAAAGAACTCAGCTATTAACAACCACAAATATGAGTTTAGAAAGGAGATTTACAGAAGCCTTATGCTAAATGGAGATTTGGCATTCAGAGATGGAGCCCAAACTAATAATTAAGAGCAATATACTCAGCTAAAACACTTCTGTTGTTCTTCTAATTGGTTTATATAGATCGAAAATAGACACGAAGAAACAGTTTTAAAAAATGGTGTAAGTCCCTAAAGATGCAATTCACCAATGTGCAGAGAGTCAGCACAATGCCTATGTACCATTTCAACCCTCAAAGTATTGCTTAAGTAGGGATTTAATGGGATATAGGCTAGGTGATGCCCCATTGCACAGGAGTGAATTTAATCCAGAGTGAAGAATATCGATTGTTTTCCCTTTTATGGATGCTATTCTGACTCTTTCTTTTGAGCAATATTATAACAAGGATTTTTTATAATATAACATTAAAATGATATTATGATATAACAAAAACAATACAGCAGCCAAAATACAGACCCTGGTTTCACTGTGTTCCTACTGTAATGCAGATAAATAATAACAAGGAATAGGAAAGAGAAAAAAGGTGATTAAATGATGTCACTTACATGACATTGTCTCACAAAACGGCTTCATAAACTCTATGAATATTGGGACTGATTCTAGAAGAAATTCTATCCAAGGGCTGTTTAAAAATGGAGCAGACTGCAGTGAAGCACAATTAAAAGAAAAAGAAGAATCAACCCTCTGAATCCAAGTAATTTTAAAACATCCATGTAAGCATCCAGGCCAAGTGCCAAGATGAAATCAATCTGTGTTGGCTCTCTCAAACCCCTGAAGTGTGATAAACTTAATACCAGCATTCATCCACTTTGTTACCTTTTTTGCAGCTTTTATAGTCAAATTCTCACCTTTTTTTTCCAGTGTTTTGCATGTGTAATGCAAGATCTGAATAAGCTCTCTGCCATCTATTGATGGATTGAGGAGAAAGGCCTCAGTAGCAGACTGTATTTGCATAGACACACCTGCTTTGCCTGGGTGGTCTCAGACAGACTTGCTTTTCCAAAGTGATCAGTTTGGGCTAATTTGGGTTTTAAATACACATTACTCTTGAACACAGGTGTAATGAAACATCACAATCCCTGTATGACTAAAGGGCAGAAGAACTGTATTAAATATGCTCAAATTGAGAGGCTCACCCTATTTAAGCTCACTCGCTAAGCAGGAGTTAGTGATGCCAAAGACAAGTGAAAGTCAGTGGATGGCTGTAAGTGTTCCGGCTTGGTGGTGTGGATTTGGTTTGAAGAGTCCTAGAGACCAGCTGACCCTCCTCCTCCATGGTTTAAAGACAGAGTTGATAAGACTCTATTGAGAGTCCTTGTTTCTGCTCAGTGCTCACCAGCACTGAAATGACTAATGAGCAGGTCGGGGGGAGCTGAACCATAGACCTGGTGTGGCGATAGTGTTATGGTAAAAGACAATGCTGAGGCTGCAGCAGTAATGAGGTTCCCCACTACACAGTGAAATTGCTAAGAGATGAACTCACTAAGAACTGAACTAAGTTATGGAGCTTTGGAACGCAGCATTGCAGCTAGACGCAGAGGTGGTGGTGAGCAGCAGCAAAGATGGCGGCGACAGTGGCCAGCAGTGTCAGAGACAACAGCGGCAGCAGTGAGCAGCAGCAGAGACCGCCCCACTTCAGGGGTGGGAATGAACCCAGGGGTCTTCACTGACTTCAGATGGCCAGCTGTGAGTGGGGTGCAGTGGAGGGAAAGAGGAGTGGCATGCTAAAGGGACATCTCCTCCCAAACCCAAACTCCTTCGCTCCTAGTTAACTGGCATTTTTCACTTACTGGAATTCCCCTAACATGCCAGATAAAAAAGCTTTTACTGTAGTAATATGGCCACAGATCTGGCCTACGTGGGTTTCTTACAAAACAATCCAAGTATGGCCTTGGGAAAACATCTACGGTACTTGAGCTCCAACCAAAGCCCACTGAAGTCCATGGATGTCTTTCCCTTGACTTCAATGGACTTTGGGTCTGCCCCTTGTCCCCACTTCTAGGTGCAAAGCTCATAAGAAAAAGCACCTCTTCATAGAAAGGCAAGCAAGACATCCATGTGCCGGGGTGGGTGACATGTTTTCTCCTGTCTCTTCACCTATCCTCATTTAGCCAGCTTCCCACTCCACTGGCATTTCCAACCTACAGAGATTTGTGCCCGTGTCTTTTTGTACTTGAAAAATCAAGGTGTCCTGTCCCAGTGTCAGTGAAACATATTGAAAGGAAAGACAAAGGAACACATTAATTTCATATATCAGAGGGGTAGCCATGTTAGTCTGGATCTGTAAAAGCAGCAGAGTCCTGTGGCACCTTATAGACTAACAGATGTATTGGAGCATGAGCTTTCATGGGTGAATACACTCCTACAGAATTCACGTTCTGCATCATGGCACGGGCAAGTGGTATGAGCTGCAAGTCTTACAGGTGACTCATATCCTGCCCCAGATGATAATGCTCTCAGAGGCCTATATCCAGATCTGGAAGAGGTGGGATGAGGACGAGACCAACCAGCAGGCGGCATGAGAGGAGAGCAGAGTGCTCCAGATGTTTACCACCATCCTCTCCAGGGAACCGGAGGAGAGACTGGGACGCTGCACCCCACAGCTGGACTGCGCTTCTCATCCCTGGCCTAGCACAATGCACAGTACGTGCCAGCAGGACTCAGCCCGACCAGCTTCTCCACCAGCCTCCGAGGGGACAGTGGGATGGAGTCTCACATCACCCAGTGCCTTTCTGCTGGTCTCTGGCTGCACACAGGCCCCAGCAAACCTTGGCCTGTGCCCGTGGCAAAGGAAGCCGATCCCGCCTGTCGCAGACAGCAATCTGTCTGGAAAACTCTTCAGGGAACCCAGGCTGTTCCCCTCATTTCATGTCCAACTGACGTCCCCATTCCAGCTTTACTGCCGCTGGCTGGTTGCTGGAGCAGACCATGCCCTGGGCACAGTGGCTAGCGAGGCTTGGAGCAGGAACGGCCTCTCTTCTACTTGCCAGTCCTGCTTCCTTATGTGCATTAAAGGAGTTCAGGGCGGGGATGAGACGCGCCGTCCAGCTGTGGGGTGCAGCGTTCCAGTCTCTCCTCCGGTTCCCTGGAGAGGATGGTGGTAAACATCTGGAGCACTCTGCTCTCCTCTCACGCCCCCTGTTTCGTATTCACCCACGAAAGCTCATGCTCCAATACGTCTGTTAGTCTATAAGGTGCCACAGGACTCTTTGCTGCTTTTATTAATTTCACAGAGAGCCTGGATCTAGCTGAGTGTGTTTACTCTCACAGAAGCGGTAAGGGAAGGTGGTTGACAAGAAGCTTCCCACTATTTAACCCCATGTTTGCAGCGGGGAATTAGAGTAGATCAATGGTCCCCAAACTTTTCAGGGTTGTGCCCCCCTTTACCCCTGTCTGCACCCCACCCCACTCCTCTGGAACTGGGTCTGGGAGCGGGTCTGCGGCTTCTGGGGTGAGGGGACGCAGCCAGGGGTAAGGGGGCCATGGCTGGGGCCACAGCTAGGGGTGGGTTTGAGGCCAGGAGCAGGACCAGGAAGGGAGCTATGGCCCGGGGCTGATGTGGAGCTGCGACTGGGCCATGGTTGGGGGCTGCGGCTGGGAGCGGGACCGGGTGTGGGGCCATGAGCCTGGGCCGCGGCTGGGGGCAGGGCCAGAGCTGGGAGTGGAGCTGGGCTCAGTCTTATTGGAAAACCCGGGAGGTGGGTGGGCACAAGCCCACCCACTTCTAAAAGCCCCTCCTCCAGCCTAGCGGGAGGGACCACTGGACCCAGGGACCAAATGAACACAGGGGACAACAAATGAGAAAAACAGGGACTGAGGTGAAGGTCATAGGTTGAAAACGAGGATGGGGACACCGAGCAGAGAACCCCGGACAGCGCCCACTACTCCTCAAAGGCGTCGAGGGAGCCAGCGGATGCCGCCCAGTGGAACTTTGCCCAGATGCCTGAAACTCGGGAGGAATGGAAATAGGCCCCATAGTCGCAGAGCATCCCCTCCGTCCTGCATTCTCTTCCTGGTAGTGTAGATGGAGAGTTTGGCCAGGGCCAAGAGGAGGTTGACAAGGAGATCTCGTGACTTCATGAGGCCACGGATGGAGTGTGCAAAAGGAAACAGGTCCGGGAAAAAGTGCAGCCAGAAACTCAACAAGAGGTTCTGGAGGAGCCAGGATAGGGACTGCAACCTGGCACATTCAAAATAGGCATGCGCCAGGTTCTCCCTCAGGCCGCAAAAGGGGCAGGCCTCAGGTACAGGTGTGAATCATGCCAGTACACACCCATGTTCATGGCTCTGTGAAGGAGCCGCCAACTGATGTCCCCGGCGGGCCGTGGGACCAAGGTGGAATAAAGGCTGGCCCACCGGGGCTCCTCACCCTCTGTAGGTGGAAGATAGTCCCGCTCTTTGGTGTCGGGGCAGGACGCGAGGGTGAGGAAATGCAGTGTGTGGAGCACAAGTGTGTAAAGTTGGCCTTTAGGCGCGGTTTGGAACTGGACTGGCTGCAGGGTGTGCAGCCGGCTCGGGGTGTGGGAACGGGGAGGCTGGGGGGGCTCGTGGAACAGGGGCAGAATAAAAATATCTGGAGGGCCCAGGTTGAGAGGTGTGCAGGGCTTCAGCTGCGCGAAAGACACCTGCCAGGGCTTAGGGTTTCAGCCGCACTCCTGCTGAGCCCTGGCAGGCCTACCCCACGGGGCTGAAGCCGTTTTGAGGAGAAGCCAGAGGCAATGCATGGGGGGGACAGATTTTTGCCATAGTTCGCTGGCCATGCTCAGTCACATGGTGCCACTGGACCCCCCCACTCTGCATGGCAGCTGCTGGAGCTGGCAAGCTGGGAGCTGTGGGCGCTGGGGAGAGGCAGCAGCAACAGGACGGAGCTGCAGGGAGAGTTGCTGATTTTGCTGCTGCCTCTCCCTGCAGAGCGAAAGCAGTGCCCCTTCCCTGCAGCTCTCAGCTCTTTCCCGCCGCCTCTCCATGCAGAGCTAACAGCTGGGAGCTACAGGGAGGGGCCACTGAGGGTAAGAAGGGTTGTGTGACTTAAGCTGTTGGGATGAGCAGATCTTTAAATTGTGCCCCCCCCCCCACTGTCAGCAGGTACCAGTCATATCTGGCAGAAGCCCCTAGCTCCCCACTATTCCCAGTCTGGGAGGTGGCGAGTGGGGGGCTCTGCAAGCTGCACTTTAACTGTAAAAGAGCCACCTGTGGCTCACAAGCCGCAGTTTGGACACCCCTGTGATATAGGATTACAGCATTGTCAGCAGCAGCAATAAGCCACATGTACTGCCAAGTGGTCCAGCAACGCCTGCAAGAGATTCAATACTGTCTGAAGAGCACCTGATTCAAATTGAACCCAGGCACTGCTGGAATGAGGTTGCTATTACAGGGGCAACACTCCATGTAGCTTGTCCTTCTATCAAAGACAACAGACGTCTGTTTGTCAAGGGAGCATGGGGGCTGGTAATTAATCCTGGACATGCAGGCAGCGGGAGTCTGAGCAATGCCTTTTTTCTCCCCCAACTTGTCCAGAAATGATGTCTTCTCCTCTTATGTAGGTGCAGCATATGTACATCTACCCAAGCTGGTAATTACACCTCCCATCTACAGAGTAGACCTAGCCTCGAGGAAAGACTATTGTAACACTGTATCTGGCACTAAAGGTGAAAGCAACAGGGAAATTCCAGCAATCGGTAAAGTGCAGTAGCCTAGGTCCTTAAAATACCTAGAACATAACTTACCTGTGTCCTTCATTCCTGCACTGGCTCCTAGTTGATTTCCAATGCCAGTCCAAGGACCCGGTCTTAATCTTTAGGGCCTTTGCCTACACTCGAGGCAACATCTCTGTTAATGACCCAAAGACCTACTAATGTCACCTCAGGCTTGGATTATTGTAATTCACTGTCTCTAAACTGAGTGTGTAGACAATGCTCAGGCTCCAGAATGTGGAGCTGCAGTCTTCTCCATGGCTCAGGTCACCATGAGCACAATTTAAGGCCTGGGTCCTAATCTTCAAAACAATTAATGGATCAAGCCCCAGCTACATTAAGGACTGAATTACTACCAGAGCAGCTGCATTCCTCTGCGATAATGCAGCTCTCAAAACCTAGGATGAAGCAGATGAGAGCTGGGGAACAAGCATTCTCAGTTGGGAATGAACTTTCAGAGGAGCTCAGTTGAAACCAGAGCCTGGCCATCTTAATGAAACACTTCATAAGGCCTCTTCAAAAAGGCTTTTCCACCATAAGAATGACACTCAACACTTTCTTCTACCCAATAAACTCCAACCAACCAATCAAAATTTAAAAAAAAGGAATTTAACAACATTTAATAAAATAATCAAACCCCAAGCCCTATCCCAAGCAAAGTTTTGACTCCAAAAAGAGAGACGTGTTGGACAATCCATGAAGTCTGCTATTGCTATTGATTTTACATGGAAGCAACCCGACACTACAGTGATAGGAGGCAGTACAAACCCCTGAGATATATAGAAATAGAGATGCTCTTCTGGGACCGTGAACCAGCACTGCTCAGGGGGCATATCTCATGTGCCAAAGATGAGGAATTCTCTGCTGGGGATGCCTGACTGTGGAATGCGTCTGACGAAGTGGGTATTCACCCATGAAAGCTTATGCTCTAATACTTCTGTTAGTCTATAAGGTGCCACAGGACTCTGTCACTTTTTACAGCTCCAGACTAACATGGCTACCCCTCTGATACTTGACTGTGGAATGACGCTTATGAGGAAGGGAAACAGTTTCTG
This sequence comes from Mauremys mutica, assembly GCF_020497125.1. Taxonomy (NCBI): domain Eukaryota; kingdom Metazoa; phylum Chordata; order Testudines; family Geoemydidae; genus Mauremys; species Mauremys mutica. Next base: position 9,595,249 of record NC_059077.1, read on the forward strand.
AGCCTCACCCTGGTCAGAGAATGCGGGAGGAGTCAACTTGCTGCAAAAGCCACAATAACCAAAAACAAAGAATTAAAATAACAGCCACAAGACAAATCACAGGAAGCCCAAGCTGCCAGATCTGGGACAGGTGAAGGGCAGAGTCTGCTATCTCTATGGAAATATTGTTCATGCATATAGCGTTGAGATGTTGTGTGCTATCTGATCTCTACAGCGTGAGAGAGATGGTTTCTGGCCCTCATTGTAACCATTTGTAAAATGGACATATGGCTCCGTACAGTGTCTATCCCACAAGAGCAAGAAACTGACAATGTGTAGAACAAGTTTTAGACCATAGAGCAAAGGGATGCTATATAAGTACCAGTTACCATTAATCAAGTTGTGATCTACAATTGTTCTAAAATTGAGAAAATCACTTACATTCCCATAAATGAATAAATGAAAAATGGCAAAAAAGAATCTGTGGGCATAATGCCCCATCTGATAATTTTTTTAGAAATCCAGTGTGCTTTCATTTTAAATATCCAAGAGGCTTTAAAACTTGGGGGAGTGGGGAAAAACAGCAGAGAGAGCATTCCAACAAAAATTATGTTTAAGAGTCTCCATATCAGTGACATTAAATATTTAATAGAAGCTGGATTTTTTTTTCAGAATTCAAACAGTCCTTGAAGGAGTTGGCTTTTTATTATTGCTACTTTTTAACTTTCATATGAGTTCAAGAGAGAAGACTCCCCCAGATACCCATTACCAATGCTGTCTGGGGGGATTAATTAAAATTTGATGAAGCATTGTTATGGCAATCACATTTTCAAAAACTGAATCTCAAGGAAGTGCTATGACCGTTACAGCATTTGGGCTAATTATGCATGGGAACCCTCTGCTAATTCTGCAGATATAAGGTATACATGTACATCCAAACTCTGCTCTTACATACACAACAGATAAATTGTCATTCATAGTGGCAATTCATAATCATTCATGATGACAATGAATAGTCACTGGGGCAAAGAGCATGTGTGAGAATGACTCTATAGCTTGGTGATTAGGGCATTCCTATGGGATGGGGACAGAATCAAGTTCAGGTGCCTACTCTAATGATTATTTACACAAACTGGAACAGCTTCAAATGGAGAAATTAAGAAAGCCCCATAGCAGGATGGCCCAGTGGCCTCAGCACTCTCCTGCAATAAGGGAGAGCTGAGTGAAAATTCTTTCTCCATATCAGGCAGAAGATGCAATTGAACTTGGGTCATACTCATCTCAGGTGAACACACTCACTACTGGGATAACGCTTGAAAGGAGCCACTGCTTCCTCTTTCAGCCATTTTGTGGCACTCCTCCTCCTCCTTTCCTTGCCTTTTGCCAAAATGTCTTAAAAATCAAAACAATTTTTTTCTAGTTAGACAAAAACAAAACATTTGCTTTCAATATTATTGAAACGTTTTGATTTTTTTCTGTTCGTAGAACCATAGGTCTGGAAGGGACCACTCGAGGTCATCAGCTCCCTGTGCTGAAGAAAGACCAAGAAAACCTACACCATCCCTGCCAGGTCCAACCTGCTCTTAAAAAGCTTCGAAGATGGGGATTCCACAACCTCCATTGGAAGCCTATTCTACAGCTTAACTCCCCTTACAGTTAAAAAAGATTTTCCTACAGTGTAACCTAAATCTCCTTGCTGCAGATTAAGCCCATTACTTCTTGTCCTACCTTCAATGCATACGGAGAACAATTGATTATTGTCCTCTTTAGAACAGCCCTTAACGTGTTTGAAGACTATCAGGTCCCCACCTCAGTCTTTTCTCAAGACTAGACACACCCCTTTTTAAATCTTTCCTCATTGGTCAGATTTTCTAACACTTTTGTCATTCTGTTGCTCTCCTCTGGACTCTCTCCAATTTATGCAGATCTTTATTAAAATGTGGCACCCAGAATAGGCACAGTACTCCAGCACCAGTGCCAAGCAGGGCGAGACAGTTACCTTCTATGTCTTACATGCAACATTCCTGTTAATGCATATTAGTCTTTTTTGCAACCACATCACATTGCTGACTCATATTCAATTTGTGATCAATGACAATCCCCAAATCCTCTTCTGCAATGCAACCACCTAGCCAGTTATGCCCCATTTTGTAGTCATGCATTTGATTTCTCCTTCCAAAGTATAGTACTTTGAACTTCTCTTTTCTGAATTTCATATTGTTGATTTCAGAACAATTCTTTAATTTGTCAATGTCATTTCTAATTCTAATCCTGTCCTCCAAAGTGCCGGCAAACTCTGCCAGTGTGATGTTATCCACAATTTTTATAAGCATGATATCCACTCCATTATCCATGTCGACCTGTTTCTGCTTCTCCTAGGCGGAGGTGCAGCAGGTGGCTCTGTACTCTGCCTCTGCCCCACCCTGAGAGCTGGCTCCGCAGCTCCCATTGGCTGGGAACCAGGGCCAATGGGAGCTGCAGGGATGGTGCCTGTAGGCAAAGAGAGTGTGCAGAGCCGCCTGCCACACCACTGCCTAGGAGCAGCAGGGATAGGTCGCCGCTTGCAGGGAGCTGCCTGAGGTGAGCACCCCCCGGATATGGCATCCCAAAACCCCTCCTGTGCCCCAACTCCCTGCCCTGAGCCCCCTCCTGCACCAAATTCCCTCCCTGAGCCTGTGCTCTGCACCCTCTCCCATGCCGTAACCCCCAGCCCTGCACCCACTCCCGCCCTCCAAACCCTTGTGGCCATTCCTCCACCAAGGAGCAGTAGGGACATGTCACCACTTCTGGGGAGCCACACAGAGCCAGGTAGAGGGATTAGAAATGACGGTTAATAGAGCTTTCTGGTTGGTACAGGGCCAGATAACACAGGTTTTACTGTATTACTTTGTCCTGCCTTGAGTGCAGGGTACTGAACTAGATGACCTATTGAGTACCCTTCCAGTGTGTATACCAAATGGAACCAGAGCAGACAGGGCATGCCCCTGGCAACTCATGGTGTGGGTAATTGTGAACCAGACCGGCAAAATTCTAGATGATCCTTCTTCTAAGTATTTTATACATATAATGCTTCATATGAAATAGAAATCTCCTTGAATTGTATGTGTGATAAGAGCGTATTAATGATAGCATTTGGCTTCTGAGCCAGATGGGGTTTTGAAAGAGCAGAATGAACTGTGGGCAAATCAGTAAATCAACTGGGAGAACAGCACAATATTTATCAGAGAGTTTTACACAAATGCTACCTTCCCTCCAGAGTCATTATCACATCTTTCAGGATTAGAGATTAAAGAATGCCAATTATCTCTCTTCCTGTTCTCAGACACCTGGGTTTTGTAGAAAGAGGAGATCAGTAAACATGATACATTCTATGATTGTGTGTGATTAACTAAATCAACCTGGTGTGGTTTCCATTCTGTAGCTACACTCTGATACCCATTTCATAAAATGTATTGATTTCCCCATAGGAAATGTTTCATTTTAGACACTTTGCAACACTTCATGGTTCCAAAATATCACTGGATGCATGTTCCAGTTTTATAAGGTGTTTTGCGACACATCAGTCACTCCTATATATAATGTGGGCATTCTGAAAAGATGCAGGGGTAACTCTGAGTGCATGAATATTTTTGCTAGGGATCGATGAACCGGTTTGGAAATAAAAATCATTCCCTAGGAATCTGCCCATTGCTAGAAATGAACTAGAAAGAGAACCTTTCTGATAGTCTCAAATTTGAGATGGGCCAAACAGAGAATCTTGTCTCAGATTCTGAAAATGCTCCCCTGCAATGTTTTGTACCCATTGATGTTTTTTGTTTGCTTCCATGAGTATAATCTGTAGTCAGATGCCTTGAACCTAAGAAATTATGCCAGTCAGAGGGATTCAGGCAGGGTTCCCAACTTTACTAATGATAAACATCTTCTGTAAAGAACTGCACCACAGCTAACAACAAGTGTTTCTCCAAGATCTAATTGTTTATATGTTCTGTTAAACAGCTTGCAAGATATACACTAGTGCCAACTGGTGACACCTGCCACTATTCTATCTAGGGCACCACAGTTGTGTTATTATTGCATTACATACCACAGTCATTCAGAATTTCACAGTGGCATCAGGAACAGAAATTGGATTTTCCTGTTCTACAAAGTGCCAGTCCCCACCACAGGCACCAAAGGAACATCTGTTGGCTCTTAGCAGCACAAAGCTGATGATACACAGTTGTGAAGTTCTGATTCCATTCAGTAGAGGGCTGTGATGTACCCCAGTGCATTAAAATATTTTCCTTCACCTTCATCTGTTCTATAATGCTATAAAGGCCATAATTCCAAGCGGTCAGCACCCACAATTGGGGCTTGATTTCCAAAAATGCTCAGCACCTGCCCAAATCTGGATATTTATCTAGGTGCCTAAGTTTTGACTGGGAACTGGGAACTGAGTTCTTTGGAAAACTATACCTGAAATTCTGTAAGGGAAAAAAATAGGAAGAGACCGGAAAAGTGACTGTGTACACAAATTCCATTCCAGCTGGGCAACTTTGGTTGACAAACTCATGCCTCTGATACATTAAACTGCCCTAGAACTTCAGAAAAGGCATGGCTGTTATCTTCCGTTTTAACTGCTCAAATATATATGCTAAGAAGAACCGGACCACAATTTTTTTGTACATCTTGTTCTCTACAATGGATCTGTAATAAGGCAATTTGGTAGCCTCTCTCCTGTCCTCCCTTTTATCCTATCTTGCTCTCAGTTGCTTTTATGAGCCCATTCTCCCTTTTGTTTCACTTCCAGTCCGTGTTTTCCTTCCCTCTCCCAATCCCATTCTGAAGACACACACTGACGACTCTGATATTACCGGTCTCTGTTAAATTATAGATAGCTGTGTAGGAGTGTGTGTGTGTCAGGGACCAGGGTCTTGCTTTATTTATAGCTGTGCTGTTAAGACTTCTATGGCTGTGGAAGTTGTCATAGTCTGCCAGAACATGTGATTGCCTGGACAGCTTCCTCAATAATATAATTCTCAATATATGGCTAAATCAGAGAAATCCTGTGCTTGCAGCCACTCCACTTTGTCAGACATAAGCAAAGTTGGGTTTGGCCTGAGAAATGGTTTAATGAGAGCCTGGGACGGATTCAGAGATTCCAAGGCAAGAAGGGACAACTGTGATCATCTAGTCTGACTTCCTGTGTAACACCTGCCCAAGTGGTGGTAGGTGTAATCACACTGGGGTTGGGAGAGAAGAATGCAGAATCATTGGAGGGTCCTGATATTAAAGCACTGGGCTAGGCCTTAGGCAGACTGGCTCCAGTTCCTGGCTCTAACATGCTCTCCATGTGTGACCCCAGGCAAGTCACTTAATCTCTCTGTGCCTCTGCTTTCTGTCTGTAAAGCAGGGATAATAATTCCCTTTTCCTACCCATTGTCTGTCTTAGACTGTAAGCTCTTCAGTGCCGAGACTGTCTCTCACTCTGCATTTGTACCGTACCTAGTACAATGGGGCTTCTGGGCACTAGAATAATCCAAATAATTAATCAGAAAATACAAACTACAGTCTCTATGGGAATGAAGCCATATTCTTTAATAGCCTGAGCCTGCTCAAGCCTGTCTAGTGTTGTGTTGTCTTGAATGCCAATCCACAGGAGTGGCATTTTAATGCATCTCCTTTTCCCTCAAGTCCATCACTTCATCATTTACATGAGTTTGCAGGGTGCTGTTTAATATTCTGCTGTGAAGCTGTCTGTTTTTTCTGAAGGATACAAGAGACCTATTTGTACACAACAGCTGCTTACACAACCCCCAGGTTGGATAAATGCACATGTTACTAATGCTATAAAATCAGCAAAGTGGCTGGATACAAAATTATCCAAGTATTGAAGTAAAAATACTAAGTAGCTGTTAGCTCCAGCTGAGTGATGCTAGAGCCCATCCTTTGAGTGAGGGAATTCCTCTGGGAATGTATTGCCACCTGTACAAACATCATATGCCACATATTTAGTGTTGCACTAGGAGATGACATCTTATCTATCAAGAGAAAGCCCATAATACTTTGATAACTGAGCCATCAAAACCTTATGAGGAAGGTCAGCCCTTGATGCTGGTAATTCTGATTGAAATTATAGTAGCACTTAGATGCCCCAACCAGCATCAGGGCTGCATTCTGGTAGGTGTTATACATACACGTAGGATACGTCTACACTTGAGCTGGGAAGTGTGATTCCTCAGCTTGTGTAGACATACCTGCGCTAACTGTGCTTGATTTAGTGCCTAAAAATATCCATGTGTCCACAGTGGCACAAGTAGTGGCTCGGGCTAGCCACATGAGTATGTATCCAAAGGGTTGGGTGGGACTGTCCACAGAGGGGTCTAGCATGAGTGGCTGCCTGGACAGATTGCTATTTTTAGGTGCTAGGCTGAACAGAGCTAGTGAGGGTACATCTACGCGAACTGGGAATCAGACCTCTTAGATCAAATGAAGATGCACTCTTACTTAGAGACAGTCCCTGTGTTGGAGAGCTTACAAATCTAAATAGACAAGACAGATAAAGGATGGGGGAGGAGAGAAAGCATATAAGGATCTTATTCACAAAGAGGCTCAAATGGCTTGCCTGAGGCCACACAGAAGGTATGTTGCAGAGGTAGGACTTAAAACCTGGATCCCCTGAGCACCAAAGACAAAACCTTATCCACAAGACCATCCTTTTAGGATCACAGAATATTAGGGTTGGAAGAGACCTCAGGAGGTCATCTAGTCCAACCCCCTGCTCAAAGCAGGAACAACCCCAACTAAATCATCCCAGCCAGGGCTTTGTCAAGCCGGGCCCTAAAAACCTCTAAGAATGGAGATTCCACCACCTCCCTAGGTAGCGGATATGTTTGATATGCGTGCTGTTCCCATTGGTACTATCGTGTCTCTGTCTCTAAGCTAGTCTCTTTCCTTTCTGCTGAGGTCTGTGATATAGCTGAGCAAGGTTGATGAGTTTGGGTTCACAAGGTTAACATGAATATTTTGTTTTGTTTTGTTTTTAAATATTCATTCCATGTGGGTTCTTTGATCTTGGTTGTGCTTTGAGCTGATGGGTTTCTTTGAAGTCGAACTCATCCAACGACACCAAGCTGCTTTGCCTGATTCTCAGATTGAAACCAGCAGGTATCACATGGTTTCCATCTCACATCCATAGATCAGTTTAAATCTGATATAAGCCCAGGGCCGTTCGGAAGGGGGAGGGGGCAAGTGGGGAAATTTGCCCCAGGCCCCGCAGGGGCCCCCACGAGAGTTTTTTGGGGGCCCAAGAGTGGGGTCCTTCATTCGCTCTGGGGGCCCTGGAAAACTCTTGTGGGGCCCGGGGCCCCGGAGCTTCTTCCGCTCCGGGTCTTCAGCAGTAATTCGGCCACGGGGGGTCCTTCCGCCCTGGAGTGGAAGGACCCCCCGCTGCCGAATTACTGCCAAAGCGGGATCTGCCGCCGAAGTGCTGGGTCTTCAGCGGCAATTTGGCTGCGAGGGGCCTCCACCGCGGGTCTTCAGGGCACTTCGGTGGTGGGTCCCAGAGCAGAAGGACCCCCTGCTGCCGAATTACCACTGAAGTGGGGGCCCCCCACCGCCAAAGACCCCAGGCCCCCTGAATCCTCTGGGCGGCCCTGTATAAGCCTCTCTTGGTGAGCTTAGCCAACTTTTGGGGTTCTCACAAAATCAAGTGACTTTCAGCTGAATCCAGGCTCTATTATGACAGCTTTGTACAGCTCTAGTCTGGGTATCTTTCGGTATCCTCAGTACAGTCCATATCTTAAGAACAAAATCTGTGTTGTGTGAACTAATTAGTCATAGCTTTGATTTTTTTTAAAAAATGTAATAACATAAATCTTCAAGGCTATGCTGGTAACTTTCTTTCCTTACTCTTTCATCATTTTTATTATTTTTAAACTAAGTTACTTGAATACTCTGTGGGGTGTTGATGGGGTGTCCAAACCCTGCATTGGCCAGGTGAGGGTTAAGGAACTGTTCTGGGCTGGAACACTTTGCCCTGCCTTCCCTGCAAGATGGATCAGGTCTTGGGGGAGGCTGTAAAAGGAGAGACTGGAGAGAGAACAAGCACCCAACCCCTGGCTCCTGGGCAGGACTATGGCTCTGTGATAGAGTGCACTGGCCTTTTAAGAAGGAAGAGGACAGTGCATCTGTGACTCATCAGCTGACCCCAACTAGGTTTAAAAGAGGGCACCTGGGCCCTAAACAGGAGAGGTCCCTGAAAGAGTCAATCAGGAAAAGGGCAGGTGAGAGCTGAAAGGGAGTGAGAAATCAGCAGGTGGGGAGCTGTAGCCAGGAGAGTGTAGGTGGTTCCTGGGGGGAAGGGGGAAGGTAGTAGGAAAGCAGCAAGAGGGTCTTCTAGTTAATAGTCCCAAGCCAGAGAACCAGGGCCAAAGGGCTGGAGAGGACTGAAGGCCAGAGAAAATTAGAGGCAGTTGACTTCTAGTTTCAAAGGCCCATAGAGGAGAACAGGCAGGAGAGCAGTGGCAATGAGGGATGATCTCCCAGCTGAAAGGCTGTGGAGGTTCCCACTGGGAAAAGTGGGGTTGCACACAGCAGGAAGTGGGTGACTGTCCTGGTAGAAAGACAGGAGATAACCAAAGAAGAGCCTGAGACCCTGGCTGTTGACCTTTTGGATAACAAAGACCACAGGCCAGGTAAGTCCAGTGCCCCATCACATCCCCTATGGGGGCCCGGGAGGTCCACTCTGACATGGGAATCAAACAATGTTGTGTCATCCAAGGAATTTCAGTGTAATTTATAAGTGCTGGGAGATATGACCATGTTTCAGATAAAAAGGGATTTGGGATAAATGAGGTTCAGAATATAGAAGTAGCACGCTAATATTTTCCACGGTCACGTGTGTCACAGTTCAAGACAACACACCTGTATTTCCCTCTCATAGTCCACCAAATGCACCCACTGTAGGCTTCCGGCTCCTCAGCTGTCACATCTCTTGGGTGGAGACCCGTGTCTCCCGAACTGGGTTCTTTCAGGCTGCAAAGTTCCTTGCCTACATTGTGATATTCCCAGCAAGCCAAACTGCCTAAAAAAGCCTGTGTCTGCACTTTGCTTTCTCTCCAAAGAGTAGGGACAGCTGTAATTGTAAGCAGTTATAAGTTGCCACACAGCTCTTTCTACAGAAATACTTTTACTCTTAAGGTGAAAGCATTACAGAGAAATTATATTAAAAATGAAAGACTCTACATGCATATTAATAAGCTTACTAGATATCACCCCCCACAACTCCCACAAGGACTCTGGTCAGAGTCAGTCCTTGAAACCCCACCCAAGGGATTTCCCTGTAGTCACAAATTCATAATAATCTAGCTCAGAATTGGCACTCCCATGAATAGGTCAGTCTTTCTTTTGATCTTGAGACTCCAGGAACAGGTAATCATCAGACAAGGATGATTGATCAGTAAGGAATGTCTTCTCCTTAGGGTGTAGCTTCAAAAGGCTGAGGTTTTGCATAAATAGAGGTGGGGAATTTGCATTCACCACCCCCTAGAGATTCCACAAACCAACTGCTTGATGGTATCTGTCCCAAAAGTCCATTCTTTCCTGGCACATGGTTCAGTACAGTCCTTTGAAGTCCATAACACTTCCCAAGGTTCACATCACATCTCCCCCCTCAGGAGATCACATACAATCCCAGCCCACAACTATACATAACTTTTGCATTCAGTAAAATGCACTCCAAAGTTACTTAAACTTAATTCAACAAGGATTAAAAAAAAAAAAGACTATTGCAGGAAATTGCCATATCGGTCACAATGTGACGATTGCAATAGAGCACCACCTGGTGGTCAATCAAACAAATCAAGTTAACCCATGACTTTCCCTACCCTGTGATGAAACTATGGAAACATTCTGCATGTCATTGCAGCTGAGAACTAGCTAGCAGCAATGCCAGGTGAGCAAAATGAAACCTCCCAGTGGCTGATCCAGAAGGATCTGCACTGAAGTGGGCTTAACAGACTATTTTTTCTTTATCTGTCCAATGACTTGTTGCTGTTCTTCACATTTTAGCTAGTCTCCATTCAAGAATCATGACCAATGTCCAACTATGGACGTGAGAAAAGGAAAAGATCTATCACCTTCTTGAGTCCTTCCCTCTGCAAGGGCAAAATGTAGTTCTCCTGATAGAGATATTAAGGTGTGGTGAAATTTACCATAGTACAGGAGGCCCAAAACCTCACAAACTTTTTTTGCTTCTTAAATGCAGATCAGGTAGAACAGAAAGATTTGGGTGGGCTCTGTAGTGGGTGAATTTTACCTGTTGATTATACTAGTCATACAAGAACCTGCCCTTCCCTTTCTCTTCATGGTCAGAAAACTTGGGATTGCCCAGTGAATCATGTGTAACCTTGAGCTAATCTCTCGCCCTCGCTCTAATTGTACTTACCTACCATTCCATTTAAAGCATTTTGACTTCTTGGAGTGAGAAAATACTGTATTATTATTAGAGAGAAATGAAGACCGCATTATAATTTCTGTTTATTATCATTTATATGTTTGTATTACAGTAGTGTCTAGAGGCCCCAAGCAGGGCTTGGCACCCCACTGTATTGATTTTGGAGCTGCACTGTAGAAAGTCCTCGCTTACGGTCTAAGTAGGAGGGACAACAGATGGGTATGAAGAATAGACAGGAGAAGCACAAGGTAACTGCAGCACAATTATGATTAGTGTAATATGTGGCAGACACAGTACACCCACTGTTTGACTATTGTCAAGTGTTTTGCAGTCATTATGGCACAGCAGATAAACCATAATGGGAAAAGATTATATATTCTGTGGGACAGATCTTTAACCTGTGTAAATCATTATAACTCAGTTGAAGGCAATGGAGCTATGACAATTTACACCAGCTGAGGATCCGGCCTTACATTCTTCCTTCCCCACAAAAATGCACAGATTAATTTTCCCCAGCCATATGCTACAGTATGCTACAGTGTTTCCATACTTTTCAAAAAGACATTTTTTTTCTTTTTTTATGGGGAAGGGAAGGTAAAGTGTGGGGGGAGGGCCCTCCTTTGTAACTCTCATCAGTAAATCCTGTAATTACATCCCTTGTCAATTTCAGAGCTCGGAATTCCCCCTAATACATTTTACTTTTCCTCCTGCTTCATCAATGAAGTCGAAAGTGACATCCTCTAAAAAGATTGGTGGAATGGCTACGCAGCTCAATTATTAATTCAAATGCTACTCACGTGCTGGAGCAAATAGAATTTCTTCTGACAGGCCGCTTGTCATGTTATGGTCTTATTTGATTAACTCGCCCCTTTGGAGGTGTTCGTGATCTCATTATATCTTTAATGATAAAATTCCCTTCTGCTATGTGCTATATTATGTTAAGTTAAAAGGGATTAATTCATATTTTGCTTGTTACTCATGTAATTGGATAAGTATTTAACAGAGGAGAGTTGATTAAATTTCTGATAAAACTATGCACAGCACCTAAATTATATTCTGAATGCCTTAAAAGTTGGTCTGCTGGCAGCTAGTGGAGCAGCTGGTAAACCCTATAAAACTTTTCCCTGAAGTGTTTTTTTGAAGGCCATGGAAAGGCTGTTTGTGTTGCACTCAGCAGTGTCCTGACAACCAATAACATAGATTCCAAGGCCAGAAGGGACCAGTGTGATCATCTAGTCTGTGAGTATGTCTACGCTACGGGATTATTCCGATTTTACAGAAACCCGTTTTTTAAAACAGATTGTATAAAGTCGAGTGCACGCAGCCACACTAAGCACATTAATTCGGCGGTGTGCGTCCATGTACCGAGGCTACCGTCGATTTCCGGAGCATTGCAGTGTGGGTAGCTATCCCATAGCTATCCCATAGTTCCCGCAGTCTCCCCCGCCCATTGGAATTCTGGGTTGAGATCCCAATGCATGATGGAGCAAAAACAGTGTCGCGAGTGATTCTGGGTAAATGTCGTCACTCAATCCTTCCTCCGTGAAAGCAATGGCAGACAATCATTTCGTGCCCTTTTCCCCTGGATTGCCCTGGCAGATGCCATAGCATGGCAACCATGGAGCCCTTTTTTCACTGTCACTGTATGTGTACTGGATGCTGCTGACAGACACGGTACTGCAGTGCTACACAGCAGCATTCATTTGCCTTTGCAAGGTAGCAGAGACGGTTACCAGCCCTATTGGACCGTCTGCTGCTTTGGAAATTGGCGATGACGGTTACCAGTCATATTGTACCGTCTGCTGCTGTCATGGGTGCTCCTGGCTGGCCTCGCTGATGTGGCCGGGGGCACATGGACAAAAATGGGAATGACTCCCCAGGTCATTCCATTCTTTATGTTTTGTCTAAAAATAGAGTCAGTCCTGCCTAGAATATGGGGCAAGTCTACTAAAGAACCAGAGAGCACAGCCGCTCCGGGTCAGAGCCCCAGATATCCCGCAGAAATGATGAGCTGCATGCCATTCTAGGGGGTGCCCCTGCAACAACCCCACCAGTTGCTTCCCTCCTCCCACACCCCTCCTGGGCTACCGTGGCAGTTATCCCCCCATTTGTGTGATGAAGTAATGAAGAATGGAGGAATAAGAAACACTGACTTTTTAGTGAGATAAAATGAGGGGGAGGCAGCCTCCAGCTGCTATGATATTCCAGGCAGGACAGAATCTCCATTACTCATTAAAGGGTGGTGGGGAGAGGAGCACAGCCTCTCGCTGCTATGATAGTCCAGAATCTCCATTAGACATGAAAGGGGGTGGGGGGAGAGGAGCTCAGCCTCCAACTGCTATGATGAGGATGGTTACCAGCCCTATTGCACCATCTGCCAGGACTGAATCTCCAGGAGACAAAGCTTAAAGAAGGGAATGTCCAGGAGTCATTCCCATTTTTGCCCAGGCGCCCCCTGCCGACCTCACCGAGGCCAGCCAGGAGCACTCACGGGATGATGATGAGGACGGCTATCAGTCATATTGTACCGTACCGTCTGCCACCGGGGAGGGGAAGGGAGGCGATGCTACTGTTTAGCGCTGCAGCACCCTGTCTACCAGCAGCATCCAGTAGACATACGGTGACATTGAAAAGAGGCGAGAAATGATTTTTCCCCTTTTCTTTGGGGCGGGGGCAAAGGAGCTAAATTGACGACATACACCCTGAACCACTGGTGACAATGTTTTTGACCCTTCAGGCATTGGGAGCCCAGCCAAGAATGCAAATGCTTTTCAGAGACTGCGGGAACTGTGGGATAGCTCGAGTCCTCAGTCCCCCCTCCCTCCCTCCATGAGCGTCCATTTGATTCTTTGGCATTCCATTACGCTTGTCACGCAGCAGTGTGCTGAGTCCCTGCTGTGGCCTCTGTCTATCATAGCCTGGAATTTTTTCAAATGCTTTGGCATTTGGTCTTCTGGAACGGAGCTCTGATAGAACAGATTTGTCTCCCCATACAGCGATCAGGTCCAGTATCTCCCGTACGGTCCATGCTGGAGCTCTTTTTGGATTTGGGACTGCACGGCCACCTGTGCTGATCAGCGCTCCACGCTGAGCAAACAGGAAATGAAATTCAAAAGTTTGCGGGGCTTTTCCTGTCTACCTTGCCAGTGCATCGGAGTTCAGATGGCTGTCCAGAGCGGTCACAATGGTGCACTGTGGGATAGCGCCCGGAGGTCAATACCGTCGAATTGCGGCCACACTAACCCTAATCCGACATGGCAATATCGATTTCAGCACTACTCCCCTCATCGGGGAGGAGTACAGATATCGATATTCAGAGCCCTTTATATCGAAATAAAGGACTTCATTGTGTGGACGGGTGCAGGGTTAATTCGGTTTAACGCTGCTAAATTCGATATAAACGCATAGTGTAGACCAGGCCTGAGCTCCTGTATAACACCAGCCATAGAACTCCCCCAATTCATTCCTAGAGCAGATCATTCAGAAAAGCATCCAATCTTGATGTCAGTGATGTTAGTGATGAAGAATCCACTACAATCCTTGGTAAATTGTTCCAGTGGTTAATTACCTTCGCAGATAAAAATTTACACCTTATTTCCAGTCTGAATTGGTCTAGCTTCAGCTTCCAGCCATTGGCTTGTGTTATATCTTTCTCCGCTAGACTGAAAATCTAATACAGGATTTCATCCTGGTAAAAAAGTAATTGTTTTAATAGATTGCAATGCAGAGAATTTAAATTGGAAGGTGGGAGCATAGACTGCAGTGACACTTTACTGAATTAATCAAATGAGAGAGGTGCATGCCGTGTGGTTAAAACGTGAGACCGATAGAGATCAGGGTTCTGTGCTCACTTCTGTCACAAACTCGCTATGTGATATTGGCCCAAACAGCCGAGGGACTTTTTTTAGCTCTTTTTAAATAGGGTCTTAATTTTTGTGCCAAGAACAATTAGGTGTTTTTTTTGGGTTTTTTTTGCATCCACAGTTTTTGGTTGTCCCCCAGATTACAATACTTGGATGTTTAAATATTTGATGTTCAAACATAATCAGGTATTTACTCCTCTATCTAGCCAAAACTCTGCTCACAGAATTGCACCCAAAGTTATTGGCTTACACAGATTTCAGCCACAGAAAAAATGGAAGTTAAGGCTTGTTAACCTAGGGTGAAAGCCTCGCCCCGCTGAAGTCAATGACAGTTTTCTTAGTCAATGACCAGGATTTCACACCTCGTCTTTAGGCTCTCTCTGCCTTGGTATCCCAGGCTATAACAGGTGATAATGACACCTGCCATTGTGAGGCACAAATGAGGATTGGTTTCCAAATGATTTGCTGTCAAAGAGGGCTACATGTAGAATGAGCGTTATTACAGAACAATAATATTTAGCTTGTATGGGCCCATTAAAATCATTGGAAAGATGCCCACTGAATTCAGTGGGCTTTGAACCTGGCCCACGTAGCATCATTTATCCACAGAGTTCAAAGTACTTTACAGAAGAAGGTCAGTATTGTTATCCCCATTTCACAGATGGGGAAACTGAAACACAGATAGGCGACGAGACCTGCCCGTGGGTCATAGAGCTGGTGATTAATTTCAGTTAGTGGGTGTGATTAGTGGGTTTGGATTGATAGCAAAGTTTGGGCTACCCACAATATCCCTTCAGAGTTGTTATTCCCTCATCAGGAGCTCTTTCCCCCATCCCGCCTCCCCTCATTTAACTTTTGGCATACACTACCATAAAAGTCCACACAAGTAATCTGTCACTTCAAAGTCCTGGGTCACACAGTGGTAGGTGACAGCTGCACAGTTTCACCCAAACTTATCTGTCCTCTTAACCTGCAGGGGCTAAACAGCTTTTGTTCTTAATGAATAAATGCAAGCAAAACACTAATGAGAAATGGAACATGTGCTGTGCTCACACCTCATGTGGGGGAGGGGATATTTACTGATTGCCAGAGTCAGTGAAAATGCAGGGCAAACTAAGCTCTCATTCTGGCTTTTGAACTAACTGTGAATTTCATCAGGAACTTTGAATGTGCATGTTAGAACCCAACCACAGTTTGCTAATTTAGGAGCAGATTGTCACCCAGCCTAATGCAGCCTGTGATTTGTTGAAAACAGTGTTAAAATGACACATAGTCACTTTAAGGGGGTTCCAGGCCCCGCTTGCAGGCTGGGGGTGCTGTAGGAAATAGTGATCTGGGCCTTGAGCAGTCAGTTCTGAAGAGAACCAGCTTAGAGTAAAGTGTGGAGTAGAGTTGTGCTGCTCTGTTTTAGGGAGCAGCCTGCTTTGTCTCTCTCTGTTTTGTGATTCTTGTGTTTTAGCATTTAGTTCTATCCATAGGCATGCCCCTGCATGCCTTGCGGTGTCATAAGGTATATCCCTTGCCTTCTCTTAAAGGGTCAGTTGCATAGCTGATGTCCCTTGATGGGCCATCAAGCAGGCTAGGCAGTGCAGATGCCAAACTGTCTGGGGGTGTCACCCAGATGCACAGCACACGTTTGGAACTACAGACATACCATAGATATCTATTACTCATAATAAAAGGGTGATTCAAACAAGATTAACATACTTAGCAAATTATAACATTTTTGCAGATGCCTTACCTAGCATATCTGGCACAACTCATTGTAATTTCACAATACTGGTATTCCATAGTGTCACACCGTCACTGTCTGGGCCAGTCAGGGCTGCAGAGACAATAAGTGACAGAGAAAGAGGAGCACCTCCTCTCATACAAAGGATGAACGGGCAGCAGCAACAAAGAGTTTTGCAGTGACATGCATTCTGTCCCCTTTAGTGTGAAGAATGGTAACTACAGCATAAGCCAGCAAAGGTGATATTGGTACAGTGAAAGGAACCAGTGCCTGAGCATCCTCTGGACTCTCTGAAGTCAAGAGCCTTACCACCCTTTCCAGCCTTTCCACCATTAGCAGCAAGAGCCAAGTTCTAATCTCAGTTGGTAATTCCATTGGTTTACACCAGCAAGGAATATGCTTCTATCCTGCTTCTAATCTCATGGCTCCACGCTGTACAGTCGGTGCATATTTTCAGTGGTGATATGTGTGTATGTTTAAGGGTAGAATTTAGTCCTCACTAATACTTCCTGAAGTGGTTAGGTATTAATATTTCCATTTTAGATAGGGAAACTGAGGCAGGAAGGTTAAAGGCTATGACCACAGCCACAAAGTATGTCAGTATCTGAACAAGGATGAGACCTTAGGAGTTCATAGATCTTGCTTCTGTGTTTGGACCACTATGCATCATCTCTTTCAAGGAGAAGCCTTAAAATCATATGTTGTATTATTCCATATACTGCATCTATCTATAAGGCTGCCTTCTTGTCTTACCCACGACTCTTAGATTTGTTTAAACAAATAAATATTACAAAAAACAAACAAACAAAAAAAAAACCCTACTCATTAAATCTAGTAAGACGGGCATGACGTAAGTATCAAGGTAGTCCAACATCTTCAGACTTGGATGCCTAAAGTTAAACATCCAAATCAATGTGAGTGCTCAGCATTTGTGACGATTGGGCTTTCTATCTGGGTGCCTAACATTAGGAACCCAAGTTTGAAAATGAGGGCTTTATGTGATTTATTGAAGATCATTCAGTGAGAAGATGCAGAGTTGGAAATAGAATCCAAGAGTCCTGACTCCCAGTCCTCTGTTGTAGCCATTAGAATACTCAGTTATATGTATCTGTACATCCTTTGTATTAAGTTTCAGGTAATATTCAAACTCGTAGTATTCTTATTATTATCTTATATATTTTATATCCCTCTAAGTATTCTAGGCAGTCCACAGAAAATATAAAATACTTCGGATCCGCTAAATCCACTAAATTGACTTGGCTTCTCTGCCTTCAATGGAGCTCTGCTGATTTACACCTGCTTTAGACCTAAACCATAGTCTCCACTCCCTTGAAGATCATACAAGCTAATTAGAAACAAGACACAACAGAGGATAATAGCAAACACAGACAAGAAAAACAATTATTCAATGGGGCAGTTATTTAGATGTCTCATGTTCCCTTGGAGATTCCATTAAGTTTCCAAATGTTCCTGGTTCCTTTTCCTAGTCTACTTGTGCACTAAATATCCATGGACATAAAATGTACAGAAAACTTCCCTAAACTGGAGGGAATAGATCTGTTAACAAGTAAAACTCATGGTGTGTGTGTGTGTGTGTGTGTGTGTGTGTGTGTGCACGCATGGCACATCAGTTAAAACAAAAAGTATAGTTTCTTGATTGCCCTGTACAAGCTCCATTTACTAAACAGGAGACGTAGGAGACATACATTTTTCAGGGAGCATTACGTTGGCCAAAGGTCGCAAAAACAATTTCAGAGGCAGCCTGCTCACATTAGTTTCTTGAGATCTTGATTACAAATTTATAAGAGATATATGCCGGACACTGAGAGATGGTCTCAAAGATTACTGCCCTTCCTGCCATCTGCACACTCCTCTGGGAACATTAGAAACCCTGTCCATCAACCAAAATAAACAGCTCCTCTCATGAACACATCCAAAGAATGCCCTATAAATCATACCTGTCAAAAATACTGGTAGCATTGCAAAAGACAGAAATCAATCCAAAACTCATTAGTTCGCCTGACAAGTGCTTAATCTTATATTGTTTAATGCCAACCTGAACAACTCAGATAGAATAGAATCATGAAAAGCAGGAGCTGGGTTTTTCATTACAGAAAGTTTTGCAATGATTATGGCTTAATCTGGCTCTCAAATCCTCTCTCTTTTCATTTTCCCTTCTCTGAACCACTTGCCACAGGGTATTGACTCCAGTAGAGTTCCCTTCACTGTTGTGGACTCAATACATCATTGTTGCCTCATTCAATAGCTTGCAAAGATGTGCCTCTGCATTTTGCAAATGTCTTCAGCTAAGCAGGGCAAACAGGTGTGGATTACATCATGCACTATATTGTTTGGAAAGGTGGCTAAAAGAAATGCATATTGGCTTTCTGTCAGATGGGTAGTAAATCTTTGGCTCTACCAAGCTGGAGTCAAAGCGTAAAGCAAGCATTGGGTTGTGTAGAGAAGCAGGAAAACCCAGTTTGCAAAGATATTGTAGAGCAATTTGTGGCAATATATTTCTCATCCAGAGAGTTGAGGAAAATTGTGGGTGGTGGAGAGAAATGGGGGAATCCTCGGAATGGTATTGCGGTGAACGCTTTAGGCAGAATGTTGTTTTTACATTATAGACAGGGCAGGTAGCAACCCCTATTATTAAGGTAGCCAGATACTTCCCTTTATAAGATCCTGTTTCCAGCTGCTCATAACTTTTCTACGCTTTAACTGTCTGAGCTGAAATTTTCCATGCCATGTGTCTGCCTCAGGTTGAATTTGCTTTTGGAAAATTTCAAACAGTTCAGCAGTTTTCAAGAATGAGGCCAGGGAAAATTAAGTTGTTTTGCCCATATTAAACATTTCCAGTAAGCTTCCCTTTGAGGAGATCTAGTATCCCCATGCATTGGAGCAGGGACTTGAAACTGGTGGCGGCATTCGTCAGGATGTGCCTTTTGCTATATGTGTGAAAATCTGCCCACGCATGCAATACCTGACAGATGGCGATCACCGTCCCTGAGAAAACGAGAGCCATTAAGGGAATTCCTAGACCAAAGATGTGAAGGGAATCCAGCGATTTATAGGCATGGCCAGATTCTGCACATACCTAGCAGAAGCTGTGAACTGGTAACAGACAATAATACATTGTGAGATGGGCCAGGGACCCAAGAACAGGCATTTGAAAGAATAAAAAGCAAATCATAAGCAAAACTCCAGTTCTAAAGTACAACCCTGCAGAGCTGCTAGAGTTACAATTTGGTGTCCCAGGAGGAGGCCTGGGAGCAGCACTGATGCAAAGCCAGCAGTATTTGTTAGTAGAGCCCTGAAAGACACAAAGGGCATAAGCTTACATAGAAAAGGAACAACTGGCTGTGCTCTTTGGCATGGTTTCACAGGCAACCTTTGTTGTGGCATTTCCTAACTTTTGAGTGCTTGACTTGAAACCTTAAGAATATGCTTATATACATGTATATACTGTGTGTGTGTGTGTGAATTTTGAATCTCATCCAAATCTGCCTCTCTGGTACTGGTTCTAGTTCATATCCAAAAGCCAGAAGAGGTTTGTTTTCTTTATCTGTTTTAGATATGGATTGGGATTCTTGAAAGCCCATGGAGTGTGAGGGAGTGGGCTATAGCTGATGATATATCAGGCAGAAAGGGGTTTTGAGACACTGATGGGTACTGTTCCTGCATCAGCTGATGTACTCTTGTCCTTCATTATTCATCCCCTGTAATGGCATTTGTAAGAAAAGAATAAGTGCATCCTGCTCATTAAGAGTCATCATAATAATTCTTGCATTCCTTGTGGTTTAGTGCTCCCATCATTCCTCACTCAGTCCTCTGACTTCCTGTTGCTGATTTCATTTTCCCAGGGGATTTCATCAGCTGTGCTGACTGCTTCCTTGGCATTCTCCCTTCCGTCTTCCTTTCTATCACTGACTCCCATAATTCTAAACAGTCTGTTTTCTCTCTTACACATACTCCTTGTTCTTATGGTCAGCAACTCTCCTATCTCCTTCCTTGCTCTATTTTAATCTCACTTACACCAACTACTCCCTGATGTTTGACCAATCTCTCCTGAATCTCATTCCTCAGAAATTGACCATGTCACAATGTTTTTCTCATTGATGTATACCGTGTTGTTGTAGCCGTGTTGGTCTCAGGATATTAGAGAGACAAGATGGGCGAGGTAATATCTTTTATCGGACCAACTTCTGTTGGTGAGAGACACTTACCCAAAGTTTACACAGAGCACTTCTGACACCTTGAGTTAGTCTCCCTGACCTGAAGAAGAGTGCTGTGTAAACTCAAAAGCTTGTCTCTCTCACCAACAGAAGTTGGTCCAATGAAAGATATTACCTCACCCACCTCGTCTCTCTAATATTTTCTCACTCATTTCAGTCCCAAATGAGTTTCCAGCCTAATTTCCACTCTTGACCTTTTCCACCATAGTGGGGTGGTGAAAGCTCAGAAAGATCATTTCAAACATAGGATCCTTGTAGTTAGAGATGGAGAGACCCAGAAGGATATCCTGTCCATATCCCTGCCAGTCCAGGATTCTTCCCTGAAGTATATCTTCAAATGTTTTGTCCAGTTATTTTAAATGATTCTCAAAATGGAACTTCCACCATCTCATTCATGAGACCATTTCATTAAAGGAAGGGATTAAGGTTCATGGTAGAATGGATAGTCACACTGTAAGCTATTGGTTCAGGACATTTCTGACTATGAGTTTGTACAGCACCTAGCACATGGGAGACCTTCTAGGACTGCTGTCTGACTATCAATAATGTAATAATAATGATACTCCTTGTATGGCTCTCAAAACCAAGATTTCAGGGAAGTCCAAAGAATGAGCTGGCTATTACATATACTTTGGTTCATGTCCGAAACAGTGAAGCTGGACAGCAATTTTGTGACAAAATAGTTTTTCATTGGAAATGACAATTTGTCAGAAATAAAACTTTATGCAGGAAAGGTTGGTTTTGACAAAATTTTCATCAGGAAGGGTGTTTTTGTGTTGTGGTTGGCCCAATGGTTAGGGTGCTTGGAGACCCAAGTTCAAGTCTCTGCTCTGCTTAATTCAGGCCTGATTCAGGGACTTAGTCATGGGTTTCCCATATCTCGGGAGTGGACTCTAGACATCTGGCTCTTCTGGTGGGTCTCTTTCTGGTCTCTCATGTAAAATTTCAGAAGGGCTCTGTTTCATCCCAATGTGGAATAGGAAATTGCTCAAATCTTGAAAACTTTCACCGAATGGGAAAACCATTTCCTGACCAGCTCTAATAGTCAGTGAAATGTGCACATTATGGAAAACATTCCGGTTGAGCAAAGATGCTTAAGGCACATGCCTGAATCCCACTGAAGTCAATGGGATTTAAACACATGCTTGAAATTAAGCATAAATTTATGTGTATTCCTGAATTCATACAATGCTGATAGATTAGAGAGGCAATTGCTTATATTAAGAGTTTAAGGGAACAATTACATCTCTTAGCACTGCACCCTTGCATGTATTTTACCATAGCTCTTAAAGCATACCTGTGCCACTGTATGATTGAAATATGACCATTTATATCATTAATATTGGCACTACTAGACAGTTGCAACAAATCTTGTACAAAGTATGTCATGTAAGATGTCAATGGGAAAGTTATGATTTGCTTAGTATGGTTATCCTGTCTGTATGAATGTATCATCTTTCTATCTAAAGTTATGAATGCTGACTATGTACCCGTATTTCAAATGTGTTTGCTTCTGTGGTAACACCCACAAGGTAATTTACATCCAGTCTGGCCAGCACATTGTGAATGAACTATTCAAGTTGATGGCCCATTAAGGAGCACTTAACTCTTACAGTGAACCATGGAAAAAGCTCTTCCTCACATGCTGAGCCTTCCTGTGGACACTTTAGGGTATGGCTACACTTACAAATCTGCAGCGCTGGTAGTTGCAGCGCTGGTCGTCCAGCTGTGCAGGGCCAGCGCTGGTGTGTGGCCACACTCACAACTACCAGCGCTGGTGTGTGGCCACATTTGCAGCATTTGCAGCGCTGTTGGGAGTGATGCATTATGGGCAGCTATCCCAGCATTCAAGTGGCAGCAACGGTGCTTTTCAAAAGAGGGGGGTGGGGTGGGGTGTAGTGTGACAGGGAGCGGGGGGAGAGAGAGAGAGTGCAGTTTTGGAGCCAACACTGTGTGTTAGCTTCCTGCATTGAAAAAATCAGAACATGATCCCTTACCCTTAACTCTTAACTGCAAACAGCCTTCAGCCAACACGACTCCCTTTCTCCCCTCTGCCCCCGCTGTTTCTGTCAAGCAAACACTCACTCCCTGCCTGCCTCATTATCTCATTTGATTGTTCACAGATTGATCACAGCAAACAGGAGCTGTGTTTGTAGATAAACAGCTCTGGGATCAACGGAGCTAAGGAGCTCAGCTCAGAGTTCACAACAAAACAAAGAGAGTAATTTATAAAAGCATTCTGGGATACATCCTTATACCCTGGAGGCCAATCACAGCGCTGGTGTGTGGCCACACTTGATGACCAGCGCTGCAGCACCAGCGCTGGAATCCTTATTCCCCATGCTGAGTGAGGTGTACGGACAGCGTTGCAGCCAGGGAGTTGCAGCGCTGGAAGTGCCCTGCAGGTGTGGCCACTTACTAATTGCAGCGCTGGTGGAGGCTTTCCAGCGCTGCAACTCGCCTGTGTAGCCATACCCTAAGTCAGAATATAGATTACTCCTATGAGTCATCAAGCCATGTAAGGCCACGTGACTAGCTCTTGTGGACTCCATCTTGTACCTGTAATTTCCCACAAACTAAGACTGAGAGTGTTCCCTCCACATGGGAGAAAGTATAAAAGGAAGGATCCTGGAAGGATCTCCATGGTGCCTCTTTCACGCTCTGATCTCTGGTCTATGGACTTACACTAAAAGGACCATTCCAATCAATGGACTGAGGACCTTCCAATCTTTTGGAAGTTACCAGAGACTTTACAAACCAGCAGTTTATTCCATCACTTCTTCAAACCAGAAACAAAAACTTTGCAATGAGTGTATGTATTTGTTTTCCTTGACTATTTTAACTCTCTCCTCTTTCTTTTCTCTTATAAATAAACCTTTAGATATTAGATATGAAAGGACTGGCATCAGCGTGATTATTGGGTAAGATCTGAGTTATATATTGATCTGGCTGTGTGGCTGATTTCTTGGGATTAGAGGAACCCATTGTTTAATGACATTGCTTTTAATACCCACTCATCATTAAGTCTAATATCTAGGTGGCGAAACAAGGGCTGGGATATTTAAAGAGACTGCATTTCTGGCTTCTTTTTAACCAGTGTGGTGATACAGCAGTTTACTTTAGTTACTGGCTTGGTATGTGTTATGGAAGAATAACCACCGGTTTTGGGGTGGGTCTGCCCTATTTCTCACCAGTTTGTCCTGAATCTGGTATTCTCAGCTGTGACCCACTGAAGCACGGTGACAATACCCATTATGATGAAAAGTCTTCTCTTGATGACCCTTGAAATCTTATTAGGATAATGGGATCCTTCTTTCCCTAGGGGCTTAATTACCTAAAATCAGTTGGAAGAAGCCCCATTGAATTTATTGGGATTTTAATGGGATCCTGCATGTTTTCGGGCAGTTAAAGGAGTGAACACAGAGTTTATTTGCTGTGTTTCACTTCAGTTCCTCATTCTGTGTTCCAGACTCCAAAGAAAGTTGTTTACCAATGGAAAAACTTTAAGCATTCTACATTATAATTGAAAGAGAAAATTCACTTCTATTATCATTAAGCAATAATTATTTTGTTTTTCTATGGAGGATTCAGTAAGATAAACAGTTCACAAATAAATAAGGTTTCAGGGCCTCAGGCCATCCATTTATTGATTCACAAGGTACTTATCTCTTAGTTCACTCCCAAGTAAAAAAAAAAAGATAGTAATTATATTAAAAACAGCTCACTTTTTAATTATTTAAAAGTGCTATTCCAAACTCTAACAAGATGGTAATTGCTCCAGCAGTTTTTATGTCCCAATGAAAAGAATTAGCCATGGGGAAACAAATTGAAATCCACCCACTGTTCTACATGATTTTGTTTTAGTACAGTACATCCATTTCAGATGCATAAGATGTTTAAGGGAACTATACTTCACTCATGCACTGTAATGCTAAGGAAGTCTTCTTACATCTAGGCAGTGATGGGAGCAATGGAAAAATGCTAACATAGAAAGTTATTTAGGGAAAGAGAAGGGGCCCCAGGTCAGGTTACATACTCAGACAAAATAGGTCAGGGACATGCCAACTAGATTTGTGCTAGAGTCAGAATTTCCATTTTGTAGGAAATTCTAACATTTCAATTTTTTTCAGCAAAACATTATATTTCAAAATTTCCCACAAAACAAAGTTTTAAAAATAGTTTTGGGTCAATTGAAATGTTTCATTTAGATCAAAATATTTTTTTTTAATTTGGAATTTATTTTATAATTTATAATATAAAATCAAATAATGTTTTAATCAAAAAGTCTTTCAAAATGAAAAACTGAAATGTTCCATTCTGGTAAAGTCAAAACAAAGCATCTTTTTTAATACAAAATGTTGTCTAAATTGACATGTACACACAGAAATGGCATTTTCCAATGGACAACTGTTCCATCATTTTTTTTAGCAGCGATAATGTGAACATTTAAAAATATTTATAAGGCTTAAAAAAAGTACAATTTTTAGGGGTGTACTGCGAGGGTTTTGCTAGAAGTAAAAGATGAAACTAAGAAAGGAACAATATAGGTTTAAATTAGGAAATATTTACTGAGAGTGTGCTGTGTTACACTGTGGCAGAGCTTCTCAAGGGAAGTGGTACTGCCAGCAACTGGAGCATTGGCAAATACTGGGTAACATTCTATGGCCTATATTATGCTGGAAATCATACCAGATAATCATAGTGGCCCTTTTGTGCCTTAGAATCTACAAACCTGTGAAACAAGACTGGACAAATAGACTAGAAAAGTTACTGCAGGAAACAATCCCTCCCGGGGAAGCAAATGGATATATGACCTAAGTAGTCTCTTCCACTTCCTACTTCTGTGATTCTATGAATCAGCTACCATTATTAATATAATTGTTATTTATTTATTATTTATATTGCATTAATGCTTAGAGGCCCCAGTTAGGGAGAGGTGCTGTACTCACATGAAATGAAAAGATGATCCATGATCCAAGCCAAACAAACCTAATTTCCTTCTTTGACCGAGTTACTCGTGGATAGTGGGGAAGCAGTAGATGTCATATATCTTGATTTTAGTAAGGTTCTTGACACAGTCCCAGATGACATTCACATAAGCAAAGTAGGGAAATGTGGTCTACATAAAATTATTATAAAGTGGTTTCAAAACTGACTGAAGGTCTGGACTCAAAGAATAGTTATTAATGGTTCTCTGTCTGACTGAGAGAATGAATCTCGTGGGGTCCCACAGTGGTCAGTCCTTGCATAATAGAGTTGAGGGTATGCTTATAAAAGTTACTGATGACACCAAGCTGGATAGGGTTGCAAGCACTTTGGAGGACAGAATGAGAATTCAAAATGACCTTGGCAAACTGGAGAACTGATCTGAATTCAACAAGATGGAATCGAAAAAAGAGATGTGCGTTGTGCTTCACTTAGGAAGGAAAAGTCAAATGCACACTACAAAACGGAATAACTGGGTAGGCAGTAGTTCTGCTGCAATGGATCTGTGGGTTATAGAATAGAATGAGTCAATAGTGTGATGCAGGTGCAAAAAGGCTAATGCCATTCTAATGTGCATTAGCAGGAGTGTCACATGTAATACATGGGAGGTCATTGCCCCACTCTGCACGGCACTAGTGAGGGCTCAGCTGGAGTCCTTGGTGTCACGCTTTAGGAAAGATGTGGATAAACTGGAAAGGGTCCAGAGGAGAGCGACAAAACTGATAGGTTTAGAAAGCCAGACCTCTGAGAAAAGATTAAAATAACTGGGGTTATTTAGTCTTGAGAAAATACTGATGGGGAGGAGGCTGATAACAGTCTTCAAATATGTTAAATGAAAAAAAAACTTACCTGGCAGTTATATGTGGCAATATATTCATCTCACAGAGCTGGAAGGGACTCTGAGAGGTTATTGAGTCCAGCCCCCTCTCTTCACTAGCAGGACCAAGTACTGATTTTGCCCTAGATAACTAAGTGACACTCTCAGAGATTGAACTCATAACCTAAGGTTTAACAAGCCAATGAGTAAACCACTGAGCTATCCCTAGCAGCTCCTATGTCTCCTGGCTCTCTGCCTCAGATATTGCAACCAGGCCCATGGGGTTTCTGTGCTGCTCAGGTTGGCCTAGCTGCCTCCCTCTTCCTCTCCCCGCATCATGGCAGAAAGGCAGCCAGAATCTGTCCTTTCATTACCTGAGCAGACAGACCCTAGCACAATTAGATCCTGAGTGCCCTTCTTTCAGGCCTCTAGGCACTACCACAGTATAAATAAGTAAAGAATGGTCATTATTAAATAAGTCAAGTGAACACACATAGAGCGGGAATTTTCAATGCATGTAAACTGTCGGGAAAAAAAGGATAAAACTAACTCCAGCTGATAACTTTACCTTATTATTCTATACTGCATATTTTAAATTTGATGTGAACTTGTTGTGAGGAACCCAGTTTCCTTTGCTCCACCAGAAAAAACAAATCTGAAATGATAACATCCATCTGTTTACTGTTAGTAAGGGCACAAGAAAATTCATGAAAGATCTGGTAAACTGTGACAGTGGAATAGGCTGACTGTAAACCTTGTTGACAGAAACAGAGTAAATTATCCAGTTCCAAATAGTCGGCTATAATTCTGTAAACTCTCTCTGCTCGTGAATTTTACAGCATGTACATCTTGGTGAGATTGGGCTATAATTATGCAGCAGTTTAGCATAGCTCAAGGATGGTGTAATAGTCTCAACAGCAAGTGTGAAATACCTAAACTCACTCACACCACACGTTCTTATCCTGAAATGGCTATTTGTTCTTCTGAAGGAGATAATTGGCTTCCATGATAATTGGTCTCTTATCTCACACCTCACAAACCGAGCCCTAGTCTACACTGAAAAATTATGTTGGTATAATTACTTTGCTGAGTGATGCAGTTATACTGACCAAATTCCCAGTGTAGACAGATCTATGTTAGCAGCAGGGCTGCCTCTTGGGGAGCTGGAGTACCTACCCTGATGTTACATTTGCTATTGTTACATTAAGCACCATCTGGCACCATCTGCCCCAAACCCAGTGTGACCCATGTTGCCTAGCGTAGCCCTCACTGAAAATGCCAAGGCCAAGCTGCAAAAGGGAGAGCAGATTCTCTCCAAACTAGTGATTAACACTGAAATTAGATTCACAAACTGTGCTCCTGATCCCCCACACTGGTTATCGAGAAGTTGAAAAAAGAGATCACCCAGCACCCTTTATAGCATTCCAGTTCTTTGGCTTCCAATCAGCGTATAGGTCCAGGACAGTGAGACGTTTGCTCACTGTACAAAATGTTCTTCTGACCCCATAAGGGCCAGCCACATTACCAGGTCAATATTAGTTTGGATCTCACCCAAAATACCATGCTGCCAACCAATCCTTTAGTGTCTAAAATGAAAGCTGTATTGAAAAGAAAAGAAAAGAAGAGAGTTATTAAATGGTAACGCAATCAGATAATGACATGACTACATCAGGTTCTTAGCAGTGTCCGTGAGTTTGCTGGCTTGAAAGTCTCTCTGGAACACATCCAGGGCTTGGATGGGTCACTCAGTCCTTTGTTCAGAGCTTCAGTTTGTAGAAAAGTTACTCCAGAGGTAAGAAGGAGGAGTGAAGACAAAATAGAGAAGATGCAGCTGCCTTTTTATATCCTTTGGCATGTGGCCTGTGTACTTCCTTTGTCTCAAACACAAGCTTCACAGCACATGGCATGGAAAAGCCTTAGCGTTCCCCTCTATAGGCATGCCTCTACACGTCTTGCTAACTCAAAAGGTGTAGCCTAGGCCTTCTCTCAATGGGTTCATTCTACAGCTGATGTCCCTTGGTGAGCCATCAATCAGGCTTAGTGCTGATGCCAATCTGTCTGAGGCCTGGTCTACACTGGGGGGGGGGTCGAACTAAGGTATGCGACTTCAGCTACGTGAATAGCGTAGCTGAAGTCGAACTACCTTAGTTCGACTGACTTACCCGTCCTGACGCCGCGGGATTGAAGTCCGCGGCTCCCCCGTCGACTCCGCCACCGCCGTTCGCGGTGGTGGAGTTCCGGAGTCGACGGGAGCGCGTCCGGAGTTCGAACTATCGCGTCTGGATTAGATGCGATAGTTCGAACTCCGAGAAGTCGAACTCTCCGCATCGACCCGGCGGGTAAGTATGGACCTACCCTCAGTGTTTCACCCAGAAACACAGCACAAGTTTTGAAATACAAATATACCAGACATATCTATAGCTCACAATACAAAGGTGATACAAACATATAAACAAGATCATCATACTTGGCAAATCATAACATTTTCACAGATACATTACATGGCACATCTGCTCAGATTCCTTGCAATTTTATAATATTGGTATCAACATTATCATAAAGTGTCTCTCATATTCCATACAGCGGGACACCCAGCCCTCATTCACTGGCTGATTGCTTGAAGGAATCACAGGCAAAGTTAATCTTGAGATGAGATTTACAGGAGACCATATGGATCAGTTCAGGAAGTGCAACCCTGAATGGGTGGTGTGGAAAAAAGCAGGAAGATGTTTCTGTGAGGAGCTGACAGACAGCTGGCTGGGGCTGTGTGATAGTGTATGATTGAATATGACTATTTCTATCATTGATATTACAGCTGTTATACAATTGTAACAATTCTTGTACAAAGTATGTCCTGTAAGATGTCAATGAAAAAGTTATGATTAGCTAAATACAATTATACTATTTATATGCATGTATCATTTTTGTATCTGAAGTTATGCATATTGCCTATGTACTAATTTCTTACACGTGTTGTACTCCTGGTAACAACACGTTACCAGGAGTACAGACAGAATTTACTTTAGTGCCAGACAGCTATGTATTGAGGACACTTATCTCTCACAATGGGACACTGAATAAGTTTATCCCACCCAGACAGTTCTTCCTGTGGACGCCTCAGAAAGAATATGGGCAATGGCTGCCCCCGTGAGTCATCAAAGCATGTGATATATTCATGTGACCTTTGGCCACCATCTTGGTCTCGTAACTTTCCACAAACAGGCTGTGGGCTGTGTTTGGGACAGTAAAATTCCATGCACGTGGCAGAGGCTATAAAAGGCATCTGAGATATCTCCATTTTGTCTTCATTTCCTGCTTCATTTCTCTGGACTGGATTTCTAACAAGGAAGCTCTAAACTGATGACCCCAAAGCTGTTTGGGTAATTCAGAGAGACTTTTGCAAGCTAACAGTTTATTCCATCGCTGCTATGATCTTGATCTATGAACACTGAAAAATCAGCTGCATGTATATGATCTGTTAACCATCTATAACTCTCCTTTCTTTTATTATTAAACCTTTAGTTTTTAGTTACTAAAGGATTGGTATCAGCGTGATTATTGGGTAAGATGTGAGTTAGATATTGATCTGGCTAAATGGCTGATCTCTTGGATTGAAAGGACTGAGTCTATATATGATGAAATTGGTTTTCAGTAACCACTCATCATGAAGTCCAGTGTCTGGGTGGAGAGCCAAGGGCTGGAATGCATTTTTGGCTTCTTATTAACCAGTGTAGTGAGACAGAAGTCCACTTCATTACTGGCTTGGTGTAATCTAATGATAGAATAACCACCAATTTGGGGTGAGTCTGCCCTATTTCTCTGCAGTCTGTCCTGAATTTGGCATCCTCAGCTGTGACCCACTGAGGCATGGTGACAGACTGGCATTTCTGGCAGGGCAAAGAGGCAAGGGGATATGATTCAATCAGGGTATGTCTAGATTGGCCACTCCTTACAACGGCATGTAGCGTACATGTTCCGCATGCCTCCTAGTATGTGTATAAATAGCAGTATAGATGGTGAGGCATTGCTTAGGCAAGTAGAGTACAGACCATCTGAACCCTGAGGGTATGTACCATACAAGTCTGTCTACACACCAAAGTAGTTCTTCCCCGATCCACACTGCTATTTTTAGCATGTAGTATCCCGCTGCCTCCCTGCTGCCAGAGCCTTTTCCCGCTGCCTCTCCCTTGCCCTCCCTTTTCACTGTGGCATGTAGCCGCACATGCCCTACATGCAACTGCCAGTGGTGTGCATTACAGAAAGAGCCTAAAGAGACAAGGGGACAGGAGCAGCGTTCATACCGATCCTTGGCAAGAGAAAAGTGTTTGCCTTTGGAATAGACCAGCTTTGCTGCAAGCATCAGGGGCAGGGCTGGTGCAACCCTTTAGGTGACCTAGGTGGTCGCCTAGGGTGCTAACATTTGTGGGGTGGCGACCACGGCGGCTGGATCTTCGGCCGCCCCGGTCATCAGCGGTATTTTGTGGACGGGATCTTCCACCGCCTCTGTCGGGGGCGGTATTTCGGGGGCGGGACCTTCCACCGCCTAGGGCGTCAAAAAAGCTGGCGACGCTCCTGCTCAGGGGTGA
The DNA here is from genome assembly GCF_020497125.1 of Mauremys mutica. NCBI lineage: Eukaryota > Metazoa > Chordata > Testudines > Geoemydidae > Mauremys > Mauremys mutica. Next base: position 9,625,882 of record NC_059077.1, read on the forward strand.
AAACCGGGCCCCATCCAAGTAATTGCCAAAACTTCCATTGACTTTGGGGGGGGGGCAGGATTTCACCCCAGTGCGGGGAGGATATGCCAGGATCTCCCATAGCAGGTCTTCTTCCTCCTCCTTCCTTTCTAATGTCACAAGCTGAACTCTGTGCTGCACGATCAATATTCTCACGATAGTTCTTAGGAACAACATACAAGCATTTCCAGCAAGGGCACTTAAATTAAATTTTCTTAGACAACTAGTGCTGCTTCCTTACCAGAAGGCAAATGGGGGAATAATGTGCTGCTTATCAGGCTGATCACATTACCTTAAGTGCTCCTGTCCCTTTCTTGTATTGTCTCTGTAAGCCTGTAGGGCAGAAACTCTCCTTTTGTTTTGTGTTTGCACAGTGCCCTGCTCAGTGGGCACTGGATCCCTGATAGTAGCCTGCAGGCACCACCACAATACAAATAAATAATCACCCCAGTCCATTTCTCACCCTCTCCAAGGCCACATGCACCCTTCTGATTGCACATATGGCTTATCACAGGCGAAGTGGGAGCCCCTTTGTCATAGGTCTCACCCCCACTTAGAGCTATTGGGTTCCAATATGGGCACCTGCATGAATCCTTCTTCTAAACTAAAATCCTAGTTTAGATCTGGTAAAGCTGCCACCACCCAATCAGGTACGTGGATTGGGACACAGTCCTTCCCCAAAATCCTTGGGGATCCCAAGAACCCCAAATCCATGGAGTTCTTACACCCAGGAGAAATAAACCATTCCCCCCTGCTTCCTCCCCCCTCCCTTTTCCTAGGAGAGATACCGGGATCTAACTACAGAGGGATGCCTCCCCCTCCCCTTTCCCTGAGAATCCACCCAAAGAAAGATTAACCAAGTTCTTAACAGAAAAGATTTATTAAAGAATAAAAAGAAAGTAACTTGTCTCTGTAATCCAAGATAGAACAATACAGGGTCTAAACTTATCAATCTCTGGAGAGAATCCCCCCTCCTTCCTTTCTCAGTAAAAGCAAAGTAACAGCAAACAGAAATAAAGAATTTCCTTCAGCAACACACAATTGCAAATGTAGAAATCAAATGATAAGACTAATCCACCTTTCTAATTAATACTCACTATTGAATAGTAGAAACTACTCCAGGAGAACTTGGAGACATGTCTGGCCTCTCTTAGATCCAAAAAGAGAACTAACACTTACACAAAGAACACAGACAAAGGCTTCCCTCCACAGAGATTTGAAATTATCTTGTCTCTGATTGGTCCTCTGGTCAGGTGGTCATCAGGTACTGCATGTTAACCCTTTACAGGTAAAAGAGACCTTAACCCTTAACTATCTGTTTATGACACCCTTATGAAAATATTTGCCGGAAGGCTCTTGTAAGGATTCTTCCAATCTCAGCTCCTCAAAAAACTGCATATGGAACGGAAGCAGCAAATCTCACCAGAAACTCTGTTTGAACCATGCACAGGGGTTCTGTCTGCAACCATGTCATAATTTGTCTTTGTTTCAGTAAACCCCTAAGGGCTGGTCACCTGTGCTAGAGAAACAGTTGTCAGGCTGGCTCAGAATATGTGCATTTCAAGACTCATCTTCTGCCCTATCCATAAATTGACAACTTGCTTTCCCTCTGCCAGGTCTTCCAGTACCCTACTCTTTGCCCTCTCCACATGAATGATTGAGCAAACCTTCCCCTGAATGGTCAACATTATTCACTTGAAGTGGTATTTTTGTTTCTGGGAATGTTTTTTAGGGCGGGGGCGGAGAAGGCCGGGGTCTTTTTATACAATAATGCTTTTTTGATAAAAAAGGAAATTTCCATGAAAATTGTACATTTTCAACAACTTGTGTGTGTGTGTGTGTGCGTGAGGGGAGGGGGCGACATTTTTGCCCAAAACCCCCCAAACCCCTAGACCCCAAAATGTTTTGGATTTCAGTGACTGAAAATTCTTGGCCAAAACTTGAAAAAATTTCCAATGAAACTCTGAAAACTTATGAAGAAAAAAATGGCATGGAAACAAAAGCATTTCTGTTTTTGTCAACATTTTTCTCAGGAAGAAAAATCCTTTCCTTTGAGATAGTGTCATATCTACTGCAGGTGAAAAGAAGGAAAGGGATGATATTTGTTGGCTGAGAAGATGGAGGAATTGTCACCTCTCTCACAAACACTCCCTTCCACCACCACCCCCAACAATGCTCTAGAACCATCCTCTGTGCCCCATGTCTCTCTTGCTCTCTGGTGACAAGTGTCACCCTCCTTTTCACCTGAAAAATTTATCACCGTAAGTCACGCACGCTGTTTGCACGAACTAGAATTACCATTTTACCTGAGCATATGAAAAGCACCACACTGGAATTGCCTATGGACTCAAGAGACAGCTGCTGTTGGTACAGCAGAAGATATTGACACTTGAGCCAGTGGGAGGGAAACAAATTGTCCAGATAATGCTATTAAATTGTTTTGTTTTTTGTTTCTGTTTTTGCCTAGGCTCCAAAGTCCATTTTAGCTCCTAAGGGGCTCTAAACATCAAACATTTTATTTAAAAAAAATGATTTCCAGCATCAGTCAATATTTAAAAATGGGTTATCTCCCCCCACCCTGCCCTGCACCAGCTGCTGTCTCTAAAATATATATATGAGCAAACATCAGACAGTGATATAAGAGATGCCAATATCTTTCCCAAGGCCCTTAGGGGCTGACACATTTTATTTCAAAGCACCTCAGTCCACCCAAAAGTTAGCTCTACAAATTATTAAACAAACAAAGGTTTTTATTTCCCTAGCTGAACAAATGGTGATTAAAATGAAAGTGTTCTGCACTTTCACTTGCTAAACTCTTTAAACTGAAGTTTATTTTAATCCTAAATATTAGGGGGGGAAATTCCTGGCTCACTGAAGTCAATAGTAAAATGTTAATTGGGAGCCAGGATTTTGCCCCCAATCTGCACTGAGCTACAGGGCTAGGTCTGCTTTTCAGTTGAGGTTAGTGGCCAACAATGCCAATGTCTTTAATGGTAGAAGGGGAAGGTCACAATATAGTATATATTGCCTATGCCTGCGTGTGTATGGCAACACTACCAATCCCCAAGTGTTCAAAAATCATAAGAAGATAAGAATGCCCAGACTAAGGCAGACAAAAGGTCCATGATCCAGCCCAGTATCCTGTCTTCCGACAGTGGCCTGTGCCAGATGCTTCAGAGGGAATGAACAGAACAGGGCAATTTCAAGTAATCTATCCCCTGTTGTCCAGTCCCAGCTTCTGTTAGTCAGAGATTTAGGGACATTAACAGCATGGGGGTGCATCCCTGATCATCTTGGCTAATAGCCATTGATAGACTTAGCCATTGACGGATCTATTCTCCATGAATTTATCTAGTTCTTTTTTGACCTCAGTTATACTTTTGGCCTTCACAACATTCCCTGGCAAAATCATGAGTCAGGTTCCAAATAATAATAATAGTAATAGTAATAATAACAATTAACAATTAATATAATATACATTCTGGGTTCTCTTTGTTTTCCTTCTGGTTTCAGAGCCTGCAGGGTGCACTTGGGTCATGTTGTTATGTTCTATGAGTAATCACGAGAGCTATAAATTTACTTCTTTAAAAAATAAAAGCTGTGATTCATATCTAATTACATGTCTCCAGGAGTTGGATCTTCAAATAAAACACCAAATTTTGTGAGATTCATGATAAAATTCTGAGAATAAGCAATATTGCTCTGATATTTCTAATATGCCTGTCACCATGGTATCTATGTGCTAAATACAACATTATTAATATTTAAGAGGGGACTCGGGTCACTGCTTCTTTAAGATTATAGACTTCAAGCTTACCCCAAATCTGTCAGCTGCTAATGGCTGTCAGGTGGGTGAGCTTCTGCCTTGTAGTAGAAACATGCTGATGTAAGCAGAGTCTGAATGAGCTCTCCCCTAACGTCTAGTGGTGAGCTCTGGAAAAAGACTTCAGAAGCTGATCTGGTTTGCATGGTCACACCCACCCTGCCTAGGTGCTCAGCATGATGGGATTGCTTACCCAAATGATCACTTGTGGCTGGTGTTGGATCCCCAGTCTACTTGTTATTGGGGCAGGAGTAATAAAGGGTGGTTATCATTGCTGTATGAATCGAGGGCAGCAGAACTGTACCTGGCATACCTCAATGGAGGGACTCACCTTCAAGTGAATGGAATCGCTAGGCAGGGGACATGGGTTCCAAAGCCCAATGAGTTGTGAGAGGGTCTCAGACACCATTTGACCTGTCCTCTCTCCATGGTATAATAAAAGAACTAATTTAGACTCAACTGAGAGTCTTGTTACATGCTGCAGAGCTGAAATCACTGATACCTAGGTCTAAGTATTAGACCTACTTTGGGAAGTGTCTCTATTGCAAGAGACTTTTCAGTGTGCACCAGCAGTGGGGCTCCCCCACTACCAGCTGAAATCACTGAGAGCTGTGTTAAGGGGGGGCAGAACTGAAGACATCTTGGTGAGTGGGTAGCTGGTGGAGAGTGGCCAGCGGAGAAGTTGGTGGAGAGAGCCAGAGCAGAGCCCCGCAGAGGCATGGAAATCAGCTGTTGGGTGATGAGCAAGTGCCCAAGCAGTGCAGCATGTAAGGTGTCTCCTCACCCCCTCGCTGCCGTCCACACGGGGTGGGAGGTGAACTCTGCAGATGAACTTCTGAACTCTGGGGCTGCACTGGCCAAGGACAGCAACTGTGAGTGGGATACAGAGAAGGGATGGGCACGTTCAATGAACTTTTGGTTTGCTGGACTTAAGACCCTGCCCAGCTTATTTGGGTGTGGGTCTTTTGCTCATGGTTTGTGCTTATGAACCCTAGTTGTGGTGTTTTCCCAAATTAATGCTGAGTTAATTCCCTCTTTTTATTAAAAGTTTTTGCTACACTCAGACTCTGTTCTTGTGAGAGGGGAAGTATTGCCTCTTAGAGGCGCCCAGGGGGTAGTGTGTAATTGTCCCAGGTCACTGGGATGGGGGTTGAGCTGGTTTTGTACTGTATTGTTGAAAAGGAAACCCTAGATGCTGGACCCAGCCCTTGTTGCTGCTGGCTCCACCTGGCAGAAGGGTTATACTTGTTTTACTTTTACTTCATCACTCCACTTCCTCGCCTGCCTTAGTCACTTGTTGAATCCCTTTATAAACCTACTGTTATGCTGGCAGACCAGGTGCCAGCTCATGCCAAGGACCTTAGGCCTCAGCTGAACACTGACGAATACATAGCTGGAAACCACTCTGGCTCACCTGTGTGCTAGTGTTATTCAAATAAGTATTAAGATTTATAAAAATGTGTTTAGTGTTTAGACTTTCTGAAATGCTTGTAGGATGCTGCATGCATTAATCTCACTTAACATCTGTACCCCATGTTATCAGGTTATATTATGTGTCTGCATTGTAACCCTCTGTAACTGAGTAACTCACTAAACAGGAACGAAGCATTAATTAACGTAAAGGCTGGCTTCCTATAGAAGGTGTTAGGTCCCGCACACAAGAACCGTTGAAACCAAAGGAGCCATTGTGAAACATCAAAGACCAAAGGCTGTGGCTACACTTAGCACTTAAAGCGCTGCCGTGGCAGCGCTGCCATGGCAGCGCTTTGAAGCACTAAGTGTAGTCAAAGCGCCAGCGCTGGGAGAGAGCTCTCCCAGCGCTGTCCATACTCCACCTCCCTGTGGGGAATAACGTACAGCGCTGGGAGCCGCGCTCCCAGCGCTGGGGCTTTGACCACACTGGCGCTTTGCAGCGCCGCAATTTGCAGCGCTGGAGAGGGTGTGTTTTCACACCCTGCTGCAGCGCTGCAAATTTGTAAGTGTAGCCAAGCCCAAAGACTTTAATTGCCCCCCTTCCCGGCATGAAGAGGAGACGTACATGTGAACTCATCCCATCAGCTTGAACTCTGGGGAAAGGGAATAAAAATCCATGAGAAGAAGAAACTGGATTTCTGTGCTCCTTGGACTTTGGGAGGGCAAGATTTCTAAGCATAAGCAAAGGATCCCCAGCTGCTTAGCCTGGGTTAGCCCTACAGGACATAGAGAGCTTGCATATTACAGCAGTTTCTATCACCTTTTGGAACCTAAAACTGTAATTCATTGGTGAGTATATGTTTACCTGCTTTAACCTTGTAAATAACACTCTAATTTCTTTTTCTTTGTTAATAAATCTTTAGTTAATTTATTATAGGAATGGCTACAAGTGTCGTTTCTGATATAGTATCTACTGTGCAATTGACCTGGGGTAAGCAACTGGTCCTTTGGGACTGGGAATAACCTGAATATTGTTGTGATTTAGGGTGTAAGGGACCACCTGTCACAAAGGCAGGCTTACTTTGGTGACAAGATAGATCGGGGTACCCAAGAGGACTGTCTGTGACTCCATGTTAAGGCTGTTGCAGTGCCTGAGGAGGTCACACTTGTTGCTTGGTTGGTGAAATCTAAGTATAGCACCCACAGTCAGTTTGGGGTTTGTGCTCTCATTGTGCTCAGTCTGCCCTGAGCTTGGTACTCACACTCCTCAGCCCCTCCAGGCAGCTTTACACCTGTCCTGTGAGCTCTTTGGAGCACAGACTGCCTTTACATTACTTGTTTGTACAGCACCTAGCACCATGGGGTCTTGATGCTTGACTGGGGTTCCAGGTGCAATACAGTACAAGTAATGGATTAATAAATAAATATAAGAATAAAGCACTTCTCATCCTAAAGAACTTCACAAACTGGACACACGGTGGAGGGAGGAAAGGGGAGAAGTGTGATCTAATGTTCCGGCAGCCAGGAATATCCAAGTGTGGCAACCACCATCTTGGCTTACAGAGCCACCCTGGCTAACTCCAGAGCTAAAAGCATAAGGTGCTGCAGCTTGAAGTGAAGAGCCAAGACTCCCTAACTGAGGTTGTGACAGGCTCCATCTCTTCCCTGGATCAGGCAGAGTGGCATGCAGCACACACTCACCAGTGGGTTATACAAGCTGTTATTCCGACTCCTACACCAACTTCCTCAGGGACCTTGTATGAGTCATTTCACTTCTCTGCCCCTCTTTAAAATGGGGGAATAGTAATTATTTCCTCCCACTCATGGGCATAAAGCTCCATGAATCTTGCACCTATTCTTATTAGGAATGCTTGGTGGGAAGCAAGCAAGCAGGCTGCACAAGAGTGAGGGGGATGTTTGGAGAAAGTCCAAACACCATGGGTCCTTCAGCATCCACTCAGAGAAAAGTGCAGAGTCTTAGGGCTTGTGTACACTTACAGTGCTGCAGCAGCCACTGTAGCATTTAGCAAAGACACTACCTTTCATAAACAGACAGTTAAGGGTTAATTCATCTTTTACCTGTAAAGGGTTAAGACGTTCACATAGCCTAGCTGACACCTGACCAGAGGAACCAATGTGGGGAGAAGATGTTTTCAAAGAGGGAGGAGAGAAATCAGTCTTTGTCTGTTAGAAAAGTTTGTGCCAGAGTGAAGAATCCAGGAATCAGCCATCTAACATTTCTTAAAAGTAGTGTTTAGAGAAGAAATGTATTAAATAATGTTTATTTTCTTTTGTGACTTTGTTTTGCATAGAGGCAGAATCAAATTGGGTTTCTTTGTGTAACTAAGGTTTTTTCCCAGAGGGACAGCCTCTGTGTTTTGAATCTGTTGTCTGTGAGAGTAGCTTGCATGCTAATCTCACAGAGGTATTCCTTTCACCCTTTTTCTTTAATTAAAAGTCTTCTTTTAAGAACCTGATTGATTTTTCCTTGTTTTAAGATCCAAGGGTTTTTTGGATCTGGGCTCAACAGGAATTGGTGGGAGGTGAATCAGTCTCAATCCTGCCAGGAAAGGGGGGATAAAGAGTGGGGAAATATTTGGAGGGAAGACAGAGTTTCCAAATGACTCTCCCATAAACATTTGTTTAAACTATTTGGTGGTGGCAGCTACTAGATCTAAGCTGGTAAATAAGTTTAGGGGTTAACTCATGCAGGTCCCCACACCAGTACTCTAAAGTTCAGAGTGGGGGTGACACCTTGACACTACCTGTGCTGATGGGGGAGCTTCTGTCAGTTGTTTATAGTTGATGGTGTCTTTGTCTCCTCCTTTTCTATGTGACTTGTCTTCTTAGGCCTAGGCTACACTAGCAGGGGGATTCGAATTAAGATACGCAACTTCAGCTACGCGAATAGCGTAGCTGAAGTTGAAGTATCTTAGTTCGACTTACCTGGCCGTCCTCATGGCGGCGAGTCGACTGCTGCGGCTCCCCCGTCAACTCCGCTTACTCCTCCTGCCGAGGTGGAGTACGGGCATCGATTAGCGGACCAATTTATTGCGTCCAGATGAGACATGATAAATTGATCCCTGATATATCGAACGCTACCTGTCGATCTGGTGGGTAGTATAGACGTATACTTAGACTGTGAATACTTTGGGGCAGGCACTGTGGTTTTGTGTGTGTTTGTACAATGCACAGTATAGCGGGTCCTTGCTCACGACCCATGACGTCTGAGTGCTACTGAAATATACATATTTAATAACTGCATTTGTAAATCACAGGGCATGAGCTCTTAGAGAGATTGATCTTTCTACTCCTTTTGTATGGAGAAGGGGAGAAAAGCCAGCTCTGGTGAGCTTCATTTTTATCAGTTACAATAGTGCCTACCCAGAATTTCATCTTCTGAGTTGGTTATTTTAATTACAATTTGTTTGTTTTCATTGTATAAATGGCAATAGGTTATTATTACAGCACTGTATTTGAATTGTGCAGGATATGCCTTGGAATCAGTGGGTCATTCTGAGTGTTTTCATAATGGACTTTGGTTTGATAACAAACTCAGCAGAGAAGAAAGGCAGAAGAATCCTTAATAATGAAAAATGTTTAGCAACCTACATACTAAGGTCACCACCAGTTCCCCCTATAATGACGACTACAGGGATTAGCTATCTCTAGTACGGATGATTTAACAGTGTCCTGAAAGGAGGTACTGCAGGAGAGATAAAGAATTTACCCCATCCCCCTCTTCAAGTCACTGGGGAGGCTCTGGTGAACTTCTGAGACCTCTCTCCAGCCCAGCTTTGAGCACCATATACTATTCCTCTAACACAGAAAAGTTAACAGCATGGGTAACATTTATTTTGCAACAAATACCAACTTGGAAATGTCTAGACCTGTTAGCAATCGTGCCAGCAGATGGCACTATGCAGCAGTCAAAAGCTAAGCAGATGGACACTTTAAATTCAGCAGCAGTTTATCAGGTTGCTGGTGAATCTGTACAGAAATCGCAACTCTATCTTTTTTTTTTTCTCTCTTTCAGAGATGACAAATGTAGTAATCACCCCGGGTAGAACTGAAAAGCAAGAACACTAGAGAATTAGAGATTAGGGCCCTGCCTGTCTCCACCACCCCACAGCAGTTGTTTCAAACAAGCTTTCTTTATTCTTGCAGATTGCACGTGGCCCCACAGTATTGCTAAAGGTTAAACTTGAAACACCTCCTTTTGGGCCCCTCATTTTTTTTTTTTAAGGAAGGTGGCTTCTTTGGTATTTCCCGTTCTGTCTCTCCTTTTTTTTCACCCTCAAAGGCCCTTCGGTTGTGGCTACCTACCTCCCTGCCAAGGAGGACTTTGCAGTGCTTGTGAAATGCCATCCCAGGCTATAGGTGATGATGGGATGAGTTCTATCTTAGTCCCTTATGGAAAGATCCTGAAGAACTTCTAAGGAATGATATTAATTGGGTTCAGCAGAAATTTAAACAGGATTCTATAGAAATGACGCTGATATCTATGGGAGTCACTATCTCCTTTCTATCATTTTTTTTAAAGCAATCTGTGTAACTTGCTCATGAATTAGAGCCTGGCTATAGAATTCTATTGGGTAAAAATGTTATAGAAAAGTTTTCGTTCTCCACTGGATTCTATAGGGCATTCAGAATAAGAGAGATACTGTACTTGCAGCTCCTTGTAGCTTTGGGGAAATGAAAGCCTGAGCTTTATCCTGAATTTGGGTTACCCCTTGTGGACTAGAAGCACTGGGACCTGGTGGACAAGGCACTGAATGGAGAACCAGGAGACCTGTTCTCAGTTCTGTCATTTGATCTGCTGTGCGATCTTGGGCACATCCCTTTGTCGTCTCTGCTTAGGTTGTAAACTGTTCTGGGCGGGGACAGCCTCTTACTATTTGTATAACGCCTAGCACAATGGGGACCCAATCTAGGCAGTGCCATAATATAAACAATAACAATAAGGTGAAAGCCAATCACGAGCCATACAAAAGCTTTAATTTCCTTCAGATTTGGGCTGTGACACTGGGAAATGAGTGGATTTGAACAGGCTCTTCTGATGTGTAAGTGATAAGTAACAGTCAGCATGGATTTGTCAAAAGCAAATCGTGTCAAACCAACCTGATAGCTTTCTTTGACAGAGTAACAAGCCTTGTGGATAGGGGGGAAGCAGCAAACGTGGTATATTTTGACTTTAGTAAAGCTTTGGATACTGTCTCGCATGTCCTTCTCATAAACAAACTAAGGAAATGCAACCTAGATGGAGCTACTATAAGGTGGGTGGAAACTGGTTGCAAAACTGTTCCCAGAGAGTAGTTATCAGTGATTCACAGTTATGCTGGAAAGGCGTAATGAGTAGGGTCCTGCAGGGATCAGTTCTGAGTCTGGTTCTGTTCAATATCTTCATCAATGATTTAGATAATGGCATAGAGAGCACATTTATAAAGTTTGTGGATGATACCAAGCTGGGAGGGGTTGCAAGTGCTTTGGAGGATAGGAATATAATTAAAAATGATCTGGACAAACTGTAGAAATGGTCTGAAGTAAACAGGATGAAATTCAATAAGGACAAATGCAAAGTACTCCACTGCAGAAGGAACAATCAGTTGCACACATACAAAATGGGAAATGACTGCCTAGGAATGAGTACTGCAGGAGTACTGCAGAGTACTACAGTACTCTGGGGGTCATAGTGGACCACAGGCTAAATATGAGTCAAAAGTGCAATGCTGTTGCAAAAAAAAGTGAACATCAGACTGGGATGTATTAGCAAAAGTGTTGTAAGCAAGACACGAGAAGTCATTCTTCCGCTCTACTCTGTGCTGATTAGGCCTCAACTGGAGTGTTGTGTCCAGTTCTGGGTGCCACATTTCAGGAAGGATGTGGACAAACTGGAGAGAGTCCAGAGAAGAGCAACAAAAGTGATTAAAGGTCTAGAAAACATAGAATCATAGAATCTCAGGGTTGGAAGGGACCTCAGGAGGTCATCTAGTCCAACCCCCTACTCAAAGCAGGACCAAACTCAACTAAATCATCCTAGCCAGGGCTTTGTCAAGCCTGACCTTAAAAACCTCTAAGGAAGGAGATTCCACCACCTCCCTCGGTAACCCATTCCAGTTCTTCACCACCCTACTAGTGAAAAAGTTTTTCCTAATGTCCAACCTAAACCTCCCCCTCTGCAACTTGAGACCATTACTCCTTGTTCTGTCATCTTCTACCACTGAGAACAGTCTAGATCCATCCTCTTTGGAACCCCCTTTCAGGTAGTTGAAAGCAGCTATCAAATCCCCCCTCATTCTTCTCTTCTGCAGGCTAAACAATCTCAGTTCCCTCAGCCTCTCCTCATAAGTCATGTGCTCCAGCCGCCCTAATCATTTTTGTTGCCCTCCGCTGGACTCTCTCCAATTTATCCACATCCTTCTTGTAGTGGGGGGCCCAAAACTGGACACAGTACTCCAAATGAGACCTCACCAATGCTGAATAGAGGGGAATGATCACATCCCTCGATCTGCTGGAAATGCCCCTACTTATACAACCCAAAATGCCATTAGCCTTCTTGGCAACATGACCTTTTCATGGGAAGATTGAAAAAATTGGGTTTGTTTAGTCTGGAAAAGAGAAGGCTGAGAGGGGACATGATAACAGTTTTCAAGTATGTAAAAGGTTGTTACAAGGAGAAGGAAAAAAATTGTTTTCTTAACATCTGAGGACAGGACAAGAAGCAATGGGCTTAAATTGCAGCAAGGGCAGTTTAGGTTGGACATTAGGAAAAACTTTGTAACTCTTGGGGTGGTTAAGCACTGGAATAAATTGCCTAGGGAGGTTGTGGAGTCTCCATCTGTCATAAACAGATAGTTAAGGGTTAATGCCTTTTTTACCTGTAAAGGGTTAAGAAGGTCACCTAGCCTAGCTGACACCTGACCAGAGGAACCAATGGGGGAACAAGATGTTTCTAAAGGAAGGAGGGAAGTTTCCTTTGTTTAGTCAGTTTCAGTTTCAGCCAGAGTGAAAAAGATCAAGGAACCAGCCTCTTACCAGAATAGTAAGTTTTAGAATGGAATAAATAGGTTTATGTTTATTTTCTTTTGTAACTTGTCTTTGTGCAATTAAGGGAATTTTCAAATTGGGTATTCTTGTGTGTATTAAGGTTTTTGCCCAGGGGAACACCCTGTGTTTTAAATCTGTTGTCTGTGAGATTAGCTGATATGCTGTCTCCCAGAGGTTTTTTTTTTCTTTTACCTTTCTTTTCTTTAATTAAAAGCCTTATTTTTAAGAACCTGATTGATTTCCCCCCCTGTTTTTTAGATCCAAGGGAATTGGATCTGGACTCACCAGAGATTGGGGGTGGAGGAAGTGAGGGGGAAGGAGTAATTCTTCCTTGTTTTTGAGATCCAAGGGAATTGGATCTGGACTCACCAGGGAATTGGTGGAGGAGTCTCTCAAGGCTACTCAGGGAGGGGAAGGTTTTGCGGGGGAAGAGAGTTTTCCAGGTACTCAAAAATCTGGATGGTGGCAGCGAGACCAGATCTAAGCTGGTAGTTAAGCTTAGAGGTGTTCATGCAGGTCCCCACATCTGTACCCTAAAGTTCAGAGTGGGGGTGAGACCTATGACACCATCATTGGGGACTTTTAAGAGCAAGTTAGACAAACACCTCTCAGGGATGGTCTAGATCAGTGGTGGGCAACCTGCAGCCCACAGGTAATCCGCTGCCGGGCTGCCAGATATTTTGTTTACATTTGCATGGCCACCCACAGCTCTCAGTGGCTGCCGTTCGCCACTTCCCGCAGCTCCCATTGTCCAGGAATGCCAAACCGCGGCCATTAGGAGCTGCGGGCAGCCATGCAAATATAAACAAAATGTCTGCTGGCCTAGCAGCAGATTACCCTGATGGGTCACGTGCGGCCCATGGGCCGCAGGTTACTCACCACTAGTCTAGATAATATTTAGTCCTGCCATGAGTGCAGGGGACTGGACTAGATGACCTCTCGAGGTCCCTTCCAGTTCTATGATTCTACAATGAGTAACTATGTAATATGCATTAAAAATAATACATTACTGCAGACATAAATTCATCATCCTGCTAAATGGACATTTAAAAGAAGTCCTGGCAGTGTGTCACTATGCAAAACAAGCCATGCCATCCTCTAATGAAATTTACATTTGCAGTCATCTTCACCACAACCTCTCTCAGGAGCTCAGCATGCTCTTTCTGAGAGCAGTCCTTGTCTGGAGTGCTAACTTATGCACTGAAAGAAAGATTTGTCTCCATTCCCACATGAAGCCTAAAGCTTATAAACAACAATCTAGTATGTGCAGGATCCCTATATCGGTTTCAATTGCCGCATGGCAGAAAGTCCATGTGAGGTTAAAGTTTAAAATACTTTGGGCCCAACAAACATCACACAGTAGTCCAGGATGATTTCAGCTCTTGGAGCATCTGATACTATGGTACAACTCCTTCGGCCTGGTAAATAACTTGAACCCCGGACACTTGTTCATGGTTTAACATATTGCATATGGAGGAAAAAAAGGATCATCCATAGATTGCCAGGATTATTTATTCTGTATTTATGAGCAGCAGAGAAAACACAACAGGAAGGGCAATTTCTATAGAAAGAATAGCAAGCTAGCTATTGTGCTGTGAACATCATTATCTGCTGTACCAACCTTACCTGAGATAAGAAGCCTACAGTTTATGGGGCTGATTTTACTCCGGCATTATTGCTCTTTCATGCCTTTGTAGCTCCATAAAAGACTCAGCCTTAACAGAAATCAACACTGGTGTAAAACTGGAGTGATTCAGTGGCAAATCAAGCCCTCTGATGGAAAGAATTCTGTTTGTTATATGAGAGAGAATTCCTCTCTCCCTCCTCTGGCATTCTGTTACATTTCTACAGGGCCTTCTCCAGTTAATGGATTAAACACAACAACAACACACTTTCAAGGTTAGTCTGACATCAGCGAGTTTACTGTTAATGGAATGCAATAGTCTAAATCAGCCATTCATTAATACCAACCTATGTTCTGAATTGCTTACAGGTCGCTGTAAAAATCTACCACTAATGGGAGCTACAGAGCACCTTATTGCTGGGAGAACTGTGGAAAATATTCATATAGAAACATGAAAGCTTTGCAATGTGAAGTTTTCTCATTTGGGGCTAGAACCTCAGCTGATGTAAGTCAGTGTCTCCCTATTAATTTTAATATGCTACACCATCGGAGCATCTGGCCAATTCATAGCTTGCACAATCATCTTATCTAATCTATTTCTGTATCGAATCTGTGAGATATTGTCCTGTTTCAAAGCAAAAAATCCTCATTCTTGGACAATTTAGTCTTGACCTTTTAAATTCCATTTTGGCTTAAATTAAGTTTTGCTGAATCATGCAAAATGTTGCCTGTTTCAATGCCAAATTTGTTTTGTTCACATTTTATCCTAAGTGGGGCTGTGTAGCTAGATGTCCACTTTATTTGGAACTACCTGCCTCAGATTCTCACAACTTGGTAGAGTCTCGTCTTCATTCCTGGAGCCTTGTCACTAGAGTTCTGAGTGAAACAGTTTCAAGGTGGCTGAAAATTCATTAGCATCTTAGAGGTTCATAAGAAAGCAAAACATCTTCCTTTTGCACCTGCAATTATTACTAAGGCAATTCACAGATCTGGATCTCTGTTAGTTTTGGTATGAGAGCCTGCTTTTGTACTGAAAATGGTTGATTCCTGAAAATGCAAATTCATGCTTTTGCTGGGCTTTGATGTGGAAAGCTGCAGTCATACAGAGGTGGCAGTGGTGAATATCTGTGAGAATATTGTTTCCTATTTTCATGTTTTCTGCCACAGCAGGGACTCTGTGTGTGTGTGTGTGTGTGTGTGTAGGGGGGAATTTCAACTTCTTTTTCTACATCATTTAGCCAGGATCAACTCTTTGGATCAAAAGGGATTATCCCATCTCACCTCACACACTTCCTGTATTGCAAAATATGAGTGCAGCGTTGTGTGGAATCCTGTTTTCTATTTCTACTGATATTTTTATTGTTGTTATTAATACTTGGATCTTATTTAGTGCTTTTGCTGAAGTATTAAATTGATTAGCCTCACGAGACCTCTGGCAGCTGGGTAAGTATTACTATAGCCTTTTTACAGATGGGGAAACTGAAGCACAGAAGGATAAGGGAATCTCCAAAGGTACACTGTGAGTTGGTGGCACACACATGGATAGGACTCAGGAGTCCTGACTCCCTGTCTCCTGATGTACCCAATTAACAATCCTCCCTAGCTTCAGGAGAATGCACAACTTAGTTAGCTGTATTCAATGTTGGAGTTATTGGGTAGCAGAAATAGAGCCTATATTGTTTCCCAGCAATATCTGCATAAAGTTATGAAAAAAAATATGTACTGCTATTTGCTAGCGTTCTATTTTAATGGAACATTAAGCTCATGCTACTTTAAGTTACAACTCAACTCGTCTAGAAGCAAATACAACATCCATATAAATATAAAAAAAATGACTTTGGTCAACACAATCACAATAAATAGCGAATGGCTTCAGAGTAATGGGACACTAAAAAGTATTACTACGGCTCCATCAAGTGTATCAAGGCTTCCATTAGTCATCAAGGTGAATGGCTTCATTTGATGCGTGGCCTTCAGTACAACAACCTTCTGAATGCTTGATGACATCACAAATCGAGAGCAGGGGAGCTAGTCAGAATGAAGTGATGTTAATAAATATCATCACAGATCCCTGGACTGATGAAGTTCTGTGCACGGAAGGAGCCTGGGGGATTAGTCCTTTGAGTTTGCTGAATAGCTGTGGTATTAAATATTTCCCTCGTGCCATTTATCTCCTGCTGGGACAAATTTTCCAAAAGTCAACCTCTCGGTTGAGGGAACGATTTTGATGCATAACTTTGAGTCTTGTCATTCTGGCACTGTCTTTGGACTGCAGACACAAATTCGCATACCCATTTCTGTAGCTGCCTGACTGCAGGAACAGGTCCATTACTTACAGATGCAAGTGCCCTTGATTTGCACTTGAAATCAGTCTTCTGGCGCAAAGAAATGGGCACAAATTGCATCCACAATAAAGGAGTTTGGGCATCAGCCAGACTGAAAATACAATGCTCATCCTCTCCCTCTTGCAGTCCTGTTATCTCTCTCATTAACACTTTCTCTCTCTCCCTATTCCCATCACCCCCATTTTTTCTGTCTTTTTCATCCCTGTTCTGACTCTGTGACTTCCTTGTTCACCTTAATTTTCTAGTGGTTGTTACCAACAGAGCTTTTGGATTTCCAAGAGGTGCTTTTGTAACCCACTGTTGAATGTGTATCAGAAGTCCTTTCTGTTCTGATTGACAGAAGTTATGAGTTGCTGCAGCCCCCACCAAAGCAGTGTTAGCTCAAGCTGTAGCAGGTCATGCTCTGGAGGCTTTTAGTTCATTCCCCAACATGACAGCCAAAATGGTGGCCATCACAACATGGTAACACTGATTGATGTTAATTCCCTCTATTTGTAGGGTTATTCAACAAAGAAGAAACATAGACAAAGATGATATTTCTTGGGCAGTGAACATTGTGCTGTCAAACTTTATTATTCATCTGTGGTATAGTTAAATACATTTAGAAGAAAGTTTGTTCCAGACCACAGTATTGAATATATTTCAGCCATCTCTATGAAAGCAAACATCTGTCAACCCATGATAACCCTCTCATCCAACCTTGATTTCTCATTCCCATACCTGAGAAGCTGTTAATCTAGTAAAAATCCCAAACCATAAGAATGAAAAGGGCCTTGCCTGAGATCATTGCTAATGGCCAACTAGTATCAGCGTATGGTGTTCAGCCCTGCCAAGCATGCCACAAATGTAATGCACTGGAGCTCCATTGGTATAAGGAGTAAGAAACCAGAGGTTACTCTAAAAGTGGTTCTTCTATGACATTGTCTGGAAAGCTGATGCTAATCGCTGTTTAAGATTCACCAATACTCTCTAGCTGTTTTGTGTTGCTCTGG
Source organism: Mauremys mutica (assembly GCF_020497125.1). Lineage (NCBI taxonomy): Eukaryota > Metazoa > Chordata > Testudines > Geoemydidae > Mauremys > Mauremys mutica. Next base: position 9,643,144 of record NC_059077.1, read on the forward strand.
CAATGCAAAGTACCCCTTGATGCCAGGTTAGCCACTGGTTTAATACAATTGACACCAGGTCAAATAACCAAATGTGGTCTGAAAACTGTAGTTTAGTGGATAGAGAACTGAACTGAGATGTAGAAGATCTGAGTTCTGTTGCCTGTTGGGTGACCTTCGCAAGCCTCTACATCAGTTTCCTCATGTGTGAAATGCCTCGTTTTGTAAAGTGCTTTGAGATCTATGGATGAAAAGAATTGGGTCAGAGCTAAATATTATTAGCAATGTTTCAAGCTACCATAGCTTCCTAAAACCTATGCTCAGTGGAAGCATTGGTTTCCCTGAAGAAAGAATAGTCTTCCTGTGTGGAAATTGTGTGTGTGTGAGGGGGGAATAGCTAACAGTGGCTATTTCCTTGTTATCATGGCTACAATCACACCAGAGTGATTGTATGCACAGTTCTGACATTTCAGCAGTAAGTGCTTCACTAATTAGTCACAGCTCACATTTCCATTGATTCATAAATCACAGTTTTATAAGGTCTGGTTAGAGAATGCCGGAACTATACTGCTAAGACATTTTTTTTATTGGTGGGAGGGGGAAAAAAACATATCCTTATAGAACTCTCCTCTTTTTCATCATGTGAACCAAAAAAGAAACAAGGTCTCTCTAATTCACAGAAGGTGAATAATTGCCTCTTCTCCTTAAGGCATATTATTATCATATTCTTCATTTTTGTACATTAACCATATCAGACAGACACATTGCTGGGGGAGCAGTGCATTTGTTGATAAGTGTGTTAATGGGGTTGAACTGCTGCAACATTATAGACCTCTAGAAAAGAAGCAAATATTGTGCAAGCCATTGGGAAGCTGAGTTTGTTTGCTTTCCCATGGTTGGAAGCCCCTGTTTCTAGTCCTGGAGATATGAGGCTATAAACCTTCCTCTGGTGTAAGACAGAATGTCACCTGATCTGAGCCTCAGACCAGAGCTATTCATAGAGTTGGTTGGGAATTTTTCAACACAACATTTTTTTCAGTGAAAAGTGCCAATTTGTGAAAATTGAAACTTGGTGAAACAGAGTCAGTTTTGACAAAGCTCCCAAATCAAAAACATGTTGGGAAAAAGAAGAGTTTTGAAACTGATGAAATGCAATTCCCCCCCCCCCCCCCCCGCAATTTTCGGGTTCCTCTGGGAATGGGGGTGGGTGGGAAGGGATAAGAGTGTGTGCAACCTTGAAAAGTTTGGGGAGCACTAGCATACAGTAAGTATCCAGTGTTTATATGTAAATAGGAAGCCTCCATAGTTAAAGCTGAAAAATTGTTTGTATTAAAAGCCTCAATTTGACACATTCTTAACAACCAAAATTTACTCTGAAATTTCTCTAGAAATTAGCATAAAATGTTAAGGGTAAAATAAAGACAGAAAAAGAGTAGTTAAGTACCACTCATACGTTATTTGTATCTCATGTTATGTTACACAAACAGAAAACACATACATTCATTCAGAACAACCTTTATGCTGGAGTAAGAGATCATTTGATAAAGAGAGAACAAGTAAAGCCTCTCGGAAAAGGCATATGTTGCCTCTCTCTGAAAAGTCTGCATTGAAAAGAACACAAAATGGCTGCCTGTCTGCAATGACAGTATACATTGAACTGAGCACAAAATAACTGCCTGTCTCTGCAGTCATTGGAGAACGCAGAGATTTATAAAGGTATAATCCACAGAAAACAAAGTCATAACAGATACATAGCTAACTGTGGCACATCACATACCTACCAGAAAAGGACCCGAGGGCATGAAGCATTATACAGATAGTGGGAATAGCTATCATGGACTTTTAAAGGAGATGGTGGTAGAGAAATGAAGCTCCTACTCTCTCCCTTGATGAGCATTAGGCCTAGTCTAAGCTACACAGTGAGGTCAATGTAAGCTGCCTTGAATTGACCTAGCTTTGGAAGTGTCTTCACCTAAATTTGGCTCCTGTTAAAATAAGTGCCTTTCTATGTCAATTTAGTATCACCACCTCCCCAATTGGTGTAGAGTCATGGTCGATGAAATTAAGTCAACACAGTGTCTGTGTAGACACCGTGTTGCTTACGTCAACTGTTACTGGCCTTCAGGAGCCACTATGCCCCACACTGACAACACAATCAATACAAGTGCTCCTGGTGAGGATGCACACTGTCTACACAAAGATCCAAATTTGCACACACAAAACCACACACACACATGTGATTTAATAACTGCTGTGGCTGTATGCTGATGTAAGTTAGGTTGGTAATTTTGTAGTGTAGACATGGCCTTAGTCACAGGGAGCCAGCTAAGGTAAAAAGATCCACTGACTTCAGTCGAACTGTGTGATTTATATAGCAGAGGATCTGGCCTGGGGTTTGCTATATAAATAGCACCTCGAAAAGGAGATGAAGAGAAACCTCATTCTTTGCCACAAAATTCCAAGAGTCCTTCCTTGGAAGATTTCTTAGTAATAAAGGGGAAAACATCAAACATGCACTATTCACTTAAAGTGTAAACTATCCTGCTACAACGTCATGCCACTTATGTCCTGTCCAGAATCAGAAAATAGTCTTGCCAGAAACCCCATTCTTGTGGTTATTCAGCTGCCAGTTTTAAACACATCTGTTCAAGGATCTGATTCAGCCTTGGTGTCTAAAGCACAGAGGTTTGGACATGCTTGTGGGGGTGAAATTCACCCCTGTGCAGAAAGCTAGCACAACCCCTATGTCTTATTTTAGTCCCATTTAATTCCTACTTTGAGGACCTAAGTGGTAAACATTTTGGTGTTCTGAATAGGCCTGAACTTTACCCTTGGTAAACTCCCATATTTGTGGATGTTTATCCAAGGTGAACCTTTTGAGATTCCTCCAACACACTATTAGTTTGTCTTTCCAGTCTCCTGCCATCTCTGGTGCCATCATCATTTGTCTATCACCAACAAAATGTTTGGTTCTGTACAAACTGCAAAAAGCAAGCCAATATTATTATTATTAATCATTATTTTATTATTTATAATCATAATTAATTAATTAGCATTAGCATAGCACCTAGGAGCCACAGTCATGGACCAAGACCTCATTGTGCAAGTCGCTGGACAAACACAGAGCAAAAAGACAGCCTCTATCCCAAAGAGCTTACACTCCAAGTATAAAACAAGAGACAACATATGGATAGTATCAGAGGGGTAGCCATGTTAGTCTGGATCTGTAAAAGCAGCAAAGAGTCCTGTGGCACCTTATAGACTAACAGACGTATTGGAGCACTTGCATCCGACAAAGTGGGTATTCACCCACGAAAGCTCATGCTCCAATACGTCTGTTAGTCTATAAGGTGTCACAGGACTCTTTGCTGCTTTAGCATATGGATACAGACCAGTGGGGGAATACAAGGAAACAATGAAACAATATTGGACAGCATGATTATTTGTGGTCTCCGCACTGCATAGTCTCTCCACAGGCAGACCTGATTCTATTGTGTGAGTATATTTGACGGCTCACATAACAAATAACATTTCTCAAGCTAATTGAAGTCAATTTGTAGCTGATGTGACTAGTGACAAGGCAGTGAAGAAAATGAAAGAGATGTGAAATAAGGTTTTAAGGCAGGAAGAAAAGCCCAGGAAAACTAATATACACTGATGGCTGGAAAGGAAGTTAACAATTTTAGCTCAGTTTAAGGTACTCTGTTAAATGGAAGGATGAGGGCTTGTAAAAAAAATGGCCAATATGTATATGAATTAAACATCTGGAGGGGACATAAAATAGGAAACCATTTAGAGGGAAATGAATCCCCTATAGAAGATATGCTAGTCATAAGAACAGAATGTACTGTGTAACTCATGGTAAGGAAGGGATGCATTAACACATTATTTTTAAGAGTCTCAATCTCACTTTTATTTATATCTAAGCTTTTAATCCTTGAGTAATTAGTCATTACTAATATTTAACGACTGGCTTGCTAATTGGGCATCCCTAGATGGAACTGAAGGCAGTTAAAATTCTAACAAACTGGCCATTACTACAGTAATGATCAAATTCTCTGGGATTATTACTATTATAAACTATAATTAACAGTTTATATCAGCTATATTTTATTTTGTATTTTTTTTCTGCAAAGGAAATATCCTGGATTGCGGCTGGGAGGCTATGATTAAATTCTCAGTATTAGGTACTTTGAACAGGTTTTTCTATTTTTTCCAAAAAACAGTGGTAGAATATTTGTCTGAAATGTTTGTCAGAGTGGATGGATCTTCCCTCAAGGGTCCAATAATACACCTCTACCTCGATATAACACCACCCGAAATAACGCGGTAAAGCAGTGCTCCGGGGGGGCAGGGCTGCCCACTCCTGTGGATCAAAGCAAGTTCAATATAACACGGTTTCACCTATAACGCGGTAAGATTTTTTTGGCTCCCAAGGACAGCGTTATATCGAGGTAGAGGTGTACATTCTAGTAGTATGGAGAGACACATTGGCAAATAAGGTGTGGGTGGAACTCTATTTCAGATTCTACAAATTCTGAATGAATGTTTTAAAATAAGACAAGGCCCAACCTCCTTTATTGTATGTCCTTCTTTGCAGACACAGTTGCTGCCATCATGGGTTGTGACTGGGAACTGAAGCTAGGCCCGCCAGTGCTGAATCCATGAGACTCGTGCTTGAGCTAAAGAAGCAGTTCCTGTAGCCAGTAGCTGTATCATCTCATATCCTTTGTGGCCAAGCCACTAGAGGGGACTGAGTAACAAGATCTAGTGGTTGGAAGCTGAAGCTAAGCCAGTGGTTCTCAGACTTTTGTACTAGTGACCCCTTTGCAAGCCTCTGACTGTGAATCCCCTTATACATCCTTTTTATATATTTAACACCATTATAAATGCTGGAGGCAAAGCAGGGTTTGGGGTGGAGGCTGACAGCTTGTGACCCCCATGTAATAACCTTGTGACCCCCCTGAGGGGTCCCGACCCCCAGTTTGAGAACCCCTGAGCTAAGCGATTGAGATTAAATCAAGAGCATATTTTAACAGGTAATTAATCATTGGAACAACATGCCATGGGCTATGGTGGATCCTCCATCACCTGAAATCTTTAAATCAAAATTTGAGGTTTCTTTCTAAAATATATGCTGTAGTTCAATGAGAAGTTATGGACTAGGCGCAGCAATTGCGTGGTGGAATTTTATGGTCTGTGTTGTGCAAGTCAGAGTAGATGATCATAGTGGTCAAATCGGGGCTTAAAATCCACGAACATACACCTCAAAATTTGTGCCAGCATTTTTGGTTCCACCAGAAGAATTGTATGCATGATTCAGATTATCTCCACCTACAAGTGACCTCATTTCACTGGCTGTGTTCATCATTGCGCTGGTTAGGCCTCAGCTGGAATACTGTGTCCCAGTTCTGGGCACCACATTTCAAGAAAGATGTGGAGAAATTGGAGAGGGTCCAGAAAAGAGCAACAAGAATGATTAAAGGTCTAGAGAACATGACCTATGAAGGAGGCTGAAAGAACTGGGTTTGTTTAATTTGGAAAAAAGAAGACTGAGAGGGGACATGATAGCAGTTTTCAGGTATCTAAAAGGGTGTCATAAGGAGGAGAGAGAAAACTTGTTCATCTTAGCCTCTAAGGATAGAAAAAGAAGCAATGGGCTTAAACTGCAGCAAGGGAGGTTTAGGTTGGACATTAGGAAAAAGTTCCTAACTGTCAGGGTGGTTAAACACTGGAATAAACTGCCTAGGGAGGTTGTGGAATCTCCATCTCTGGAGATATTTAAGAGTAGGTTAGATAAATGTCTATCAGGGATGGTATAGACAGTATTTGGTCTTGCCATGAGGGCAGGGGACTGGACTCGATGACCTCTCAAGGTCCCTTCCAGCCCTACAATCTATGAATCATTTTCACAAGTCTGCATGTACAACTTTTGTGGGTATAACCTGTACCTAGAAAAAGAGGGTGACCTTTGAAAATTGGGCTTTTTCTATTGAGCTCTCATTTTCAGATCTTCATTATTTGAGCCCCATTTGTCCAATATTCACTTTGGAATTCTGAAATGTACAGACTGGTCTCCTGGATTCTAGTCCAGTTCTGCTACTGACTTGCTGTGTGACCACAGATGCCTCAGAACTGTCTAAAGTTACTCAGAGAAAGTCAGAACAGCCCAGGAATGGGATGATGGAAAAGTGGCTGTAAAGCTAGAGGAAGGTAGGAAATCATTTTCCTGTGCCATGAAAATTTTCAAGATATCACAGAAATGTCTCATCCTCAATCTGGAAGCAAAGTCAAAATCTCAAAATTTTTCATGAACCAAAAAGCCAAAAAATGTTTTGTTTCACCAAAATTGAAACATTGTTTGTTTCAATTATTTCAAAATAATTGTTTTAATTTTCACTTTTTTACTTTAATTAGCTTATATTTCAAAATCACTAGTCATTTTGAACCCGAAAAACAGAATTTTGTGATAAGACAATGTCAAAACAAAATGGTTTGATGGTTTCAAATAGTTTTTTTCCCCTCAACTGTTTCCAAGTTGAGAAATTTCTCAAAACTGACCCTTTCCCGCAAAAAGATTTGGTTTTGATACATCAGCATTTTCTGACTTGAAAAAACTTTCCATCCAAAAATTCTCTGTAAAACCGTCTGAGCCCTTTTCCCCTGGGGATATGAGTTCTGTGCTATGACTCTGTTTCAGCACAGGCTCTCTCTTGGACTGCAGTACAGGGATCCTGATTTACAGCAGCTGAAAATGTCTTATTTCAAAAACAGAACAGTAACACTATAGTGTGGTTGAACCATGCCTATCCTGCCTATCGCAATGTCGCTGTTAATTATGGGCCTATTTCTGATCCCACTGAAGTCAATGGCAATACCTCCATTAGTTATATTTGTGCCGGATCAGAACCTGTATCAGAGCATGACAGATTCCCTAAAGTTGATAACTTACAAAGTTTAAAGATATTGAAACATATGTGGTTAAGGAATGCATAGGACCAAGAAGACCGGGATGAATCAGGCAAGATATTTTCAGTAGAGATAGGGAAATATTAAAACCATGTTGGTTTTAAATGTTAAAACCTGATGGTTTTACAGAGAATTTTTGGATGGAAAGTGTTTTCAAGTCAGAAAATGCTGATGTATCAAAATGCTAATGTTACAAGGCACTGGTGAGACCTCATCTGGAAAGCAGTGTACAGTCCTGGTCACCCATGTTCAAGAAAGATTAATTGAAATAGAGAAGGTGCAGAGAAGTGCTATTAGGACAATTAGGAGTCTGGAGGAGCTATCTTATGAGAGGACACTAGAATAGTGGTTCTCAACCAGGGGTCCTGGTCTCTTAGAGGGCCACAGGCAGGTTTCCAGGTGTCCACCAAGCAGGGCTAGTGTTAGATTCGCTGGGGCCCAGGGCCGAAAGCTTAAATCCTGAGCCCCACCACCCAGAGCTGAAGCAGAAGTCTGAGCAACTTAGCTTCATAGGGCACGCTGTGGTGTAGGGTCCCGGGCAACTGCCTGGCTTGCTACTCCTTAATGCTGGACCTGGCTTTTATATGCCGAAAACCAGTTGTTGTGGCACAGGTGGGCCGTGGACTTTTTATAGCATACTGGGGGAGTTGGGGGAGGGGAGGCTTCAAAAAGAAAAAGGTTGAGAACCTCTGCACTAGAAGAGCTTGGCTTGATTTACCTAGCATAATGTAGGCTAGGAGGGGATCTAATTGCTCTCTATGGGAGTTAGGGTGACCAGACAACAAATGTGAAAAATAGGGATGGGGATGGGGGGGTAATAGGAGCCTATATAAGAAAAAGACCCAAAAATCAGGACTGTTCCCATAAAATCGGGACATCTGGTCACCCTAAAGGGAGTAAGTACCAGGAAGTGCAAGAGCTATTTCAGCTAAACGACAATGGCACAAGAACAAATGGGTATAAATAAGCCATGAATAAATTTAGGCTGGAAATTAGAAGGTTTCTAACCATCAGAGGAGTGAGGTTCTAGAACAGTCTTCCTGTTGCAGTAGTGGGGGCAAACAATCCAACTAATTTTAAAATGGAGCTTGATGAATTAGATTATATGATGGGGTTACCTGCAATAGCATGAGCCTGGGTTTAATGATGCAGAAGACCCTTCCAGGCCCATGTTCTATGTAAGACCATTTAAGAGTCTACCATGACACATACATAGAATCATAGAATCTCAGGGTTGGAAGGGACCTCAGGAGGTCATCTAGTCCAACCCCCTGCTCAAAGCAGGACCAAACCCAACTAAATCATCCCAGCCAGGGCTTTGTCAAGCCTAACCTTAAAAACCTCTAAGGAAGGAGATTCCACCACCTCCCTAGGTAAAACATTCCAGTGCTTCACCACCCTCTTAGTGAAAAAGTTTTTCCTAATATCCAACCTAAACCTCCCCCACTGCAACTTGAGATCATTACTCCTTGTTCTGTCATCTGGTACTACTGAGAACAGTCTAGATTCATCTCTTTGGAACCCCCTTTCAGGTAGTTGAAAGTAGCTATCAAATCCACCCTCATTCTTCTCTTCTGCAGACTAAACAATCCCAATTCCCTCAACTTCTCCTCATAAGTCATGTGCTCCAACCCCCTAATCATTTTTGTTGCCCTCCACTGGACTCTTTCCAATTTTTCCACATCCTTCTTGTAGTGTGGGGCCCAAAACTGAATACAGTACTCCAGATGAGGCCTCACCAATGTCGAATAGAGGGGAATGATCACGTCCCTCCATCTGCTGGCAATGCCTCTACTTATACAGCCCAAAATGCTGTTAGCCTTCTTGGCAACAAGGGCACACTGCTGACTCATATCCACCTTTTCGTCCACTGTAACCCCTAGGTCCTTTTCTGCAGAACTGCTTACTAGCCATTCGGTCCCTAGTCTGTAACAGTGAATGGGATTCTTCCATCCTAAGTGCAGGACTCTGCACTTGTCCTTGTTGAACTTCATCAGGTTTCTTTTGTCCCAATCCTCTAATTTGTCTTGGTCCCTCTGTATCCTATCCCTACCCTCCAGCGTATCTACCACTCCTCCCAGTTTAGTGTCATCTGCAAACTTGCTGAGAGTGCAGTCCATGCCATCCTCCAGATCATTAATGAAGATATTGAACAAAACTGGCCCCAGGACCGACCCTTGGGGCACTCCGCTTGAAACTGGCTGCCAACTAGACATGGAGCCATTGATCACTACCCATTGATTCCAATGATCTAGCCAGCTTTCTATCCACCTTATAGTCCATTCATCCAGCCCATACTTCTTTAACTTGCTGGCAAGACTACTGTGGGAGACCGTGTCAATAGCTTTGCTAAAGTCAAGGAATAACACGTCCACTGCTTTCCCCTCATCCACAGACCCAGTTATCATCCAGGAGCCAAACATAGTTTGTTATCTAAACGTTTAGAGTAAATAAAAGCCCTTTCCCCCATAGGAAGCTTGGTGTGCAGCCATATCAATAGGAGAAAAGCACCGTGCACACACAAGCTAAGCATGGCCTGAGTCTCTAGCATTATGCAGCAATTTGTCAGCATGCCCATCACACACAATAACAGAAAAGCTGAGCTTTACAGCCACCAGTTCATGACTGCTAAATAAACCGGAATGCACCTGCTTTACAAGGCTGTTTGTGCATGTGAAATGCAACAGTTCAATTGATACAAATTGGGAAGCTTTGAGGTTTTGTATTAAAGACTAGCTGAATAGTGCTTTTTGACGGTGTCCTCCTTTCACATAAGGAAAGCGAAAAGCATCAGAAAGCCTGTTTCTGAATTGTCAGCGATAACATCTTATTTTGTTTATTTAGAGATGGTCCGAAGCTGTAACATTTAGAATGGGGGTAGGATTTTTTACACCTCAGAGGTGTCCAGATCTGGGATTTTTGTTTTCAGTGCATTATAGGGCTATCTGCAACATGTAGACCTGGATTTTTCAGATTGCAAAATTTGGGGATGTTCGGATTGGGGATTTCATCCTGGGCCCACTCTTGTTTTTAATTAACACTGAGATTTAGGGGATTAGATGGTGCAGGAATTGGTAATGTAGTACTAAAGATCGGTTTCAGAGTAGCAGCCGTGTTAGTCTGTATCCGCAAAAAAAACAGGAGTACTTGTGGCACCTTAAAGACTAACAAATTTATTTTAGCATGAGCTTTCGTGAGCTAAAGCTTGAAGAAGTGAGCTTTAGCTCACGAAAGCTCATGCTAAAATAAATTTGTTAGTCTTTAAGGTGCCACAAGTACTAAAGATCGAAAGCCTTCCTCCTTTTAAATTGCTGGTTCAATTTCAAGTCTAATGAATACAGACGGGAAATCATGATCAGCAACAAAGCTGTTCAGCAGTGTCAGTGAAATAAACATGAGGGTCCAGCTCCTCAGCTGGTATAAATCAGTGGAGCTCCAGAGTGGACCTAATCTGATTTACACCAATTGAGGATCCGGGCCCATGTTATCGCTACTGAGTTTCTAGTGTCTGCACTAGATGCAGCTAGGTTAGCAGTGAAGATTACATGGTTTGTGGAAAGTGAACTACCCTCTTGCCTACAGAGGTGATCCTTCATGTTAAGGTTCATTGCGAGGGAAGCTCCACGCGGGGTCGATCGAAGATACGCAACTTCAGTTACGTGAATAGCGTAGCTGAAGTCGACGTACTTAGATCTACTTACCGCGGTGACTTATGCTGCTGCCGCTCCATTGTTTCCCCCACAACCACGGTGGCTGGGATCTGTGGGGTGCCCCTCTGCCCGCGGCAGCTGGAAGCTGCAGGGTGACCATATTTCCCGAACAGAAAATGGGACACCCAAGCTGCTCGTCCAAGGTGCCCCCTCCCCGTGCGAAGCTGTCACCTGTCGCTGAAACCCTCCAGGGCCTTGCTGGCTGCCAACTCCAGTCCCTCGGCCCTTGGTGCTGAAGCAAAGAATGTCAATGTGGTCTCTGGAAGTCACAGATTCCATTACTTCCGTGACCTCCGTGACAAACGTAGCCTCACTGATGAATATTTAATGTGTGGTTTAGGATTCTGTGCAGAGCAGCACAGCTGGCATCTTGCAAAACATTGCACCCTTTACTTATTGGTAGCTATCTTCTCTTTCTAAGAGGACCCTGCACAGCTGTGTAATATTTTATATGCCTCTTTTACTCAGCAGGATTTCTCATTCTGAAAGATAGTCGTTAAAAATCTTATTAAGCCATTAAATGTCTACAGGGTGATCGTGCGGTCGTAATTATGAATGTTCTCTATGCAAACAGGACTGTTCGGTATAAGGCCATTCAAAGTTACGCAAGAGATTCATTTAACACCTTACCTTCAAACTGCAAGGACAGATCCTCAGCTGGTATACATTGTCAGTTTACACCATCTAAAGTTCTGGCCCTACGATTCTAACTTTCAATTTTATTATTTTCATCCAAATGAATCTTTCAGATCTATTCATTTATGAATTCTATTTAAGAAATGTCCAAACTTTTATTACCTAAGGGATGAGTTACAGCCTGTAAGGTATTTTTTAATGTTCTTATCATGCAAAGGAAATTCTCTTTTTAAATATACTAAAAAATGTTCTATGTTAAACATGGTGGATGAGTTTGGAGCTTTATTTCTTGCTTTTGTCAGGAAAAACTTGAAGAAAGATGTATTTCTCTGCTCCACATTTTTAATATTCTCCAGTGTGAATCATTGCCATATTCACACACTCAACTTGCTGTACATCTGAGTAACAACAACAACAACATAACTGGACTAAAATGAAAAGTTTCATACATCTTCTACACACAAGACATCCCAAGTGAATTCAATGTCTGCAGTGGAGTGTCAATGAAGCATTCAGACAAGGAAGTGGGCCAGATTTTCAAAGGAACGTACAGCATTTATGTGTGCTTGATTTGTGTACACAAACATCCACTGCATGAGTACATGAAACTCAGAGTTTTGGAAATAAGGCATATGCTCTAACTTGTGCCATTGGAATTACTGTGTTGCAGTCTTTGCAGCCTTGGACATGAAAAGCCTTTTGATTGGGAGAGTGGTTGGTTTAGGTTTAGATACTTAAATTCTACAGGGGTTAGATGCTTAACATTCTTAAGCGTTTTTAAAAATCCCACCTCTATCTGCATCTTTAGGCATCTAACTACATTGGAAATTTTGCCCTTCGGAATTTAATCTCATTAAAAGTCAATGGGCCTTAGTCTGCTAAATTGTTCGGTGCTTCTGAAAATGTTACCCAAAACTAGAGTTGGTTTGGGAATTTTTTGCCATTGAATAATGCTGACTTGTCAACATAAAAACTTTTAATTGGCTAGGGTCAGTTTACATGAAGTTCCATTCTGAAAAAAGAATTGGAAGAAAAAGTTTGGAATTGTTAGCATCCCACTTTCATCTTTTAAAAATAAACTTCAAGTTATTTGGGTTAGAAATGACCATTCTGAAATTTCAGTTAAGTTATAATATTTTTATTTAAATAAAAAAGTTCACAATTGAAATGAAACTTTTCAAAATTATTAAAATGGAAAATTTTAATTGACCCAAACTGATTTTTTTGGGGGGAGGATTTTCGCTTCCTGATATTTTTAAAGATTTTGCCTTTTTGGCCTGACTCAGGACGGGAATATTTTTCAAAATCTCAAAAAAAACCCTTTTCCACCCAAGCTGTACACCAAACTCCTTCTCCAACCTGTCAGAAATGTCTCCAGGGACGGATTCCTGTTATCTCCCTGTCATAAGAAAACGTTTCTTCTTCTGTGATCATTCATTTGTAACAGACATCAAATTGCTTCTAGGACAATGCAACCAAAGTAAACAAGTGGGACATATGGTATTTTAATTGGCTGCCAGATACAAATCGTAAGTACTGTATTAGTGACTACAGAAGAATAAAGCTAGTGAGATCAGCGAAGTCTATTTAGCATTCATTATGTTGTTATTGTTGAAGCAATAGAGCAAGAAAGAGACACAGAAATCAATATTGTTCATTGCTTAATAACCACATATCATTTTATAAAATGGAATGGTGCCGTATGATGGCAGGTAACACTGTTTCTTCTCGATGCTCTATTCCTATGATAATCAGGAGCTGTCTGGCTTTTGGAGGAACAATTTAAGTAACATTCAATGGATAGTGCAGTGGAAATTCTCAGCATTCCTGCCTCAAGACCATGTAAAAATGTGAAGAAACTGATGGAGGCATGCATGGTAACATAGAAAATAAAGCCAGGGCAGGTGCATCCTACTAAAGAATTAACTCAGCCACAGACTGCTGATGATTTATTTGTATTACAGTAGTGTCCAGAGGCCACAACCAATTGAAATTAGGATCCTATTTTGCTATGTGCTGTATGTACTCACAGTAAGAGGGTCTGTGCACAAGAGCTTACAATCTAAATAAACAATGGCTATCCCTGTTTTACAGTTAAGTAACTGGGACACAGAAAGGTGAAATGGCTTGCCCTTGGTCACAGAGGAACCTGGTTGCAGAGCTAGAAACTGAACTGAAATCTCCTGAGTCCCAATCTAGTGCTTTAAGATGATCCTCAACTAAGCAAGGATTCTTAGGGTAGAATATAAGGAGATCATTAGAAAAACAAGCCTTAAAAAATTACATTGTTTCAGGATAATCTCTGCCTGATTTGAGCCACACAGTCCGATTTGCCAGGACCTGAAAGCAGTTAAAAATAAAACACTCATTAAATAAAGCAGCAAAGAATCCTGTGGCACCTTATAGACTAACAGATGTTTTTGCAGCATGAGCTTTCGTGGGTGAATACCCACTTCTTCTTCTTGCATCCGAAGAAGTGGGTATTCACCCACGAAAGCTCATGCTGCAAAAACATCTGTTAGTCTATAAGGTGCCACAGGATTCTTTGCTGCTTCTACAGAACCAGACTAACACGGCTACCCCTCTGATCATTAAATAAAATAAGTGAGGTGGATAGTAAGGCTGTAATTATTACCTAAATATAACTTTTGAGCAACCACAATGTACCCAGTTCTGTACAGAACCTAGAGCTATTGGGCTGATGCTCCACGGCTCTGAACAGTACGTAGTAATTGACAAAAATCCAGTAGATGTAAAATACTATCAATTTCCAAGCACTGGATCTTATTATGCCTTTGTCTATTTGACTAAATGGGTCCCTAATGTCTTTTCCTTGAGTAAGTTTATATAGACTGTGAATGAGTTGCCTCTTAATGTTCTTTTTGATCTTGTCTACACATTTTCACCATCTTAACTCTACCCGTACTTTTACTGGAATAGCTAAAGCTGTACAACCCTCCAAGTGTGAACACAGCTATGTCAGTATACAGGCATATTACATATGTAGGAAAGGGTAAAAAGCTATAAGTACATTTAAACAGATATAATCACATCCACACTGGGGATTGCATTGATTTAATTGTTTTGATAGAAAAATCACACTCCCACCCAAAATAGTTATACCAATACAAAACCTGGGTATATCTAAGACCTTTCATAAGTTAGATAGATCGGGCACTTAAGTCTCATATTCTGTGTATGTCTAGAATATTTTTTCTGCTGTTGTAACTAAAGTTACTTCATTGCAATTAAACTCAAGTTAGCTGATATCTTTGTAACACTCCACAAACTTCTTTCCAGGACACAAATGTTTCTGGTTTACTGTGGACTAAGTCCTTAATTGACAGCAAAGAATCTAGTGTAGACATGGCTTGTGAAGCATTCAGGAAGAGCATGGCTACTACTGATAGTCAGAGATACAGGGCCAGACTCTGATGTCACTTACATCGCTGAAACACATAGTACTTCTTTTGACGTCTTTGGATATTCAACGGAGTAAGTTAGCTCAGAATCTGTCCACAGCTGTCAAAGGGCTACAAGCATAATTTTATGCCCTAAAATGTAACAATAAGGAAGGCAAGCATTCACATTATTGAGGAGTTTATTCCTCTTTGGTAAAGAAAGAAAGAAAGAAAGAAAGAAAGAAAGGTTGTTTATCTTAAGAAAATATAGCCTCATCTAGGTTGAAACTATCTCAGTGGCATTTATTTCTTTTTTACTCTTAATACTCTTCATGGTAATTTACCCTCCAAAGTAACCTGGCATTATCAAGTGGTGTAAATGATCCAAAATAAATTAGATTTGCTTGTACTAAGGTACAGAAGCATTTCAAGTAGAAGGACTGAATAAGATCTAATGTACCAATTGCAGTTAAATGGGCTCCCATAAAGGTATCACTTCAAATGTTGTCCACCTTGAACGATCAATTGGAAAGAGGGGTTGGGGAGGAGTGGATAATTGTTTGTAAAACAATGCACCTGGCTCCCTATCACTTGGTGACTCTAGAACTGGTTCATACTAAGTATTATGCTACTGTAAAAACATTTTAAAACACAATGAAAGTTTTAGTGTCAAGGCACTGGAAAACAATGTCCTATTTCACTGCATAATAGGAGACAGCAGAACAGTGTTCCTTACATTTTGAATCCCAGTGGTGTCCTGGAAGGACTATTCCTAGGCTAAGCTGTTTCCATAGTCCAATCGTTCCCTGCGTTCTCAGAGGAGATCACCTGCAAGGAGGGTTGGATTAGTGATAGCGGCATCTTGAGATAAATCCTTGTCTATGAAGAACAGGACTGAAACCCCCAACACTTTTCACAAAGGTCACTGAACAACCATCAGATAGCAACAAAGAGAGCAGGTCAACAAATTTTCCATCCAAACTGTTTTTGGATGGAAAATTCAGCATTCAGCTAAACAAATGTGCATTGAAATAAGTGTGTGGAAATTCTGTGGAGATTTTTGACTTTTGGATTGAAAAAAATCTGAACACTTAAACCAAAAAGTTTTCAATTTCAGTCAGGGACTCCCATGATGCATTGTGATGGCTCAGTGAGAGGGGAGACTGTGATGCACCATGGGAGATGCAGTCTGGCCAGGGATCTTGGACCACAGAGGCAAAAGGAGGCATGAGACACTGCAGCAGCATTTCCAAACTGAAAATTTGCTGTTTTAAGATGAAAGTTTTTTGCTGAATATTTTCAACTGTGGCTGAAAGTTTTTAATTGTTCATTTTTCTCTGAGAAATTGAACTGTTCTGTGGGTTGGGAATCCAATCAGCTGAGGTAACAAGTCAACTGCTGGTCAGTTCAGATTAGAACCACTGCTCTATCATTGAATGTTTCTAGGACTGCCACTATCCTGAGCCCAGTTATGACCATGGCTTATTCCCAATACCCAGAGTCATTTGGATTAACCTGTTATATCTCTTTCAAATCTGATTTCACTGAATGGAGTGCTCTTAAATATATTTATAGCACAGATCACGCTTGGGGTGCACTGCTCTAGCCCATATATTATATATAGTGATAGCCAATCAGTGTATGTTTATTTTATTAATATTAAATGTGTCCTCTATGAGTGGAGCACATAACAAAAGACTAAGGTCTATATCCTCAGCTGGTGTAAATAAACTCCACTGAAGACACCATCAGATACTTTGGCCCAGATTTTTTGCTCCCAAGAGCTTTCTATCTGTGGGAAAAGAAAACTACTTGCAGCTCAGTCTTCTGAGAAGGCTTTATTATTTCCACGGGAATGGAACAGATGATTGAGCAAAACTTTGCAACGTTGTTGATTTCAGGCAAAAAGGGAAAAAAAATCACATCTAACTCCTATGGTTTAAAAGTCTGCCAGGGGAAAATTAACTTTGTAATTAGAAATGTGAATCAACTCTAATGAGCTGCAGTTGTATAAAACACTGGAAGAAAAGAGATGGCTAATTATAATTGATGGGGTGGAGCCACTTAGCAACCTGCTCTCTTTGGAAGTTCAATCAGAAACCTGAGTGCAACAGAGAACTTTGGTTTTGCTGGTAATTGATGCAATCAGATGTGGAAAAGTAGGTGAACTGTGAGTAAATGAACTCCTACTCTGACAGCAGGGGTTACATCTGGCCTTACTATTCATACCATGTCAGGATGATTGCACACATCTTTGCCTTGTTTTAAAGGAGAAAGATGAGTAAAAGCATTGTCAAAGGATTTAAAATAAATGCTACATCATGTTGATTTTACCAAGTTATCAGTGTTGCTTTTGGTGTTCCAGGGAAATGACATGACAGCTGAAGTTAGATATATGCAGCTCATTCTGAATCATAGAATATCAGGGTTGGAAGGGTCCTCAGGAGATCATCTAGTCCAACCCCCAAAGCAGGGCCAATCTCCAGATAGATTTTTCCCCAGATCCCTGACTGGTTTCCTCAAGGATTAAACTCACAACCTGTGGGTTAAGCAGGTCAATGCTCAAACCACTGAGCTATCCGTCCCCCTCATCTTAGCATGCTTGTTCAGGCTGCCTGCAGTTCAGAAAACAGCACTGCATCAATATACATCCAGCTGACAACTGGAAAGTTTACTTCACATCCATTGGTGCTAAAGATATCATTTATTCTCTAAATGGAAGCTTACATTGAGGAAACAAGAGAGCAATCACTAGAGAAAAGTAACAGTTCAATGAACCACCATAAGCCAATCTGACTATGCAAAAATGTGAGCTCAAAATGAGGCTTTGCGTCCTCGCAGGATGGAGTTTTCAGTTGTGTGCCTGTATAGGTAGAAATCAAAGTACCTGTACTGATCTAGTCTCAAGAATTGGTTTTCAATGACAACTTGGCTACGTCTCAACTCCTCAGAGTTAAATTTGTGCAATAGCTCAGACAGCAAGGATAATAACTTCGCCTCCCTCAAATCTGCTTTTTGCAAGCCTGACAAGTTTGCAGTATCCAGGCCCTACTCATGTTACTGACATTTTATCGCTCTTTTCATATAAATAATAAATAATACTAAATACGTAAATAATGGAAATAAATTTTTGGTTTTTCTCTGCAGAAAATTTGAATGAAAACATTTTTTCATTGTCTTCAAAAATTTCCATGACTAAAAATAAAAGTTATGACTAAGCCTAAAATGTACCATGAGTAATTAAACAAAAATTTCCATAGCATTTAAGGGAAATTTTTTATTACATATATTCCAGGATGACCTCTCAGAACTTAAGGTAGCTACTGACTAATTCACTCCTATTGTACAAGGAAGGCAGTTTAAGGTTTGTCTACACATGGAGTTACTTGGGAATCTATTCCTGAATAACTTGCCATGTGGATAATCTTAGTTTGGATTAAAAGAGTGCCTTGTTCCTCTTTAGGTTAACCCATTTTCCAAGTGTGCTTAAATTAATGCCTTTTGCCTCAAAGAGTCAAGATGCTACTCCTCAGGATATAAATTGATAGGTAAAGTTGGACAAAACAGAAAACTGTGGTTTTAAGGAAACCATTTTTTAAAAACATTTTTGTTTATTTTTCACAAGTGTCTTCTTTCTGCAGAAAGTTTCAACTTTTTGTAAAAAAAAAATCAGAAAACTTTATCTTTTTTCCATTTTTTAGGTCAAAAACTTTTCCATTTTTGGTTTTTCTCTGCAGAAAATTTTAATGAAAACATTTTTTTCTTTGTCTTCAAAAATTTCCATGACTAAACCCCCCATTTTCTGAACTACTTTATTGATAGCAGTATATAGTTCCTGGTTTGAGCTGTAATGTACTGTAATTTGCAACAGCAGGTGAAGAAACTTTTATCGCACAGATGTGCGGGGGTAGTTCAGTAGTTTGAGCATTGGCCTGCTAAACCCAGGGTTGTAACCTCAATCCTTAAGGGGGCTGTTTAGGAATCAGGGGCAAAAATCTGTCTGGGAATTGGTCCTGCTTTGAGCAAGGGGTTGGACTAAATGACCTTCTGAGGTCCCTTCCAACCTTGATGATATGTTCACTGTTCCTGGTTCAAAAGTGAAATAGATTCAGCTAAGTTTCATGAGAAATGGAGCTGGTAGAAAAGAATTGGTTAAAAAAAATCACCCAAATAAATAAAATTGAACCCTACCCCTATTTTAAACTTAATCAACATTTTGAAATGTGAAAAAAAATGTCCCATATCTTCAGTTTGTCAAAAAACTTGGGATGGTGATAGAACACTAGATGGTAAGGGCTCTGAGTTACTACAGAACATTCTTTCCTGGCTGATGGGTCTTCCCAAAATGCTCAGAGTCCAACTGACCACCATTTTTGGCGTTGGGAAGGAATTTTCCCCAGTGTCAGATTGACAGAGACCTTGGGGGGTCGCCTTCCTCTGCAGCAGGGGGCATGGGTCACTTACAGGTTTAAACTATAGTAAATGGTGGAAGTCTTTAATTCATGAGTTGAGGATTTCAGTGACTCAGCCAGAGGTTGTGTGTCTATTACAAGAGTAGGAGGATCAGGTTCTGTGGCCTGCGATTTGCAGGAGGTCAGATTAGATGATCATGCTGGTCCCTTCTGGCCTTAAAGTCTATGAGTCTATGAGACAGTGCTAGAAAATCCAGCAACGTTTCTCTTAACTAGACAGATCCTATTGCAGTGTTGCTCCCTTAGGATCATTGGCAGAAGATTTATTTAGCACTAGTGTTTTCCCATTTACACACAGGCAGGGGCGGCTCCAGGCCCCAGCATGCCAAGCGCGTGCTTGGGGCGGCATGCCGCAGGGGGCGCTCAGCCTGTCACCGGGAGGGCGGCAGGCGTCTCCGGTGGACCTCCCGCAGGCGTGCCTGCGGAGGGTCCGCTGGTCCCGCAGCTTCGGTGGAGCATCCGCAGGCATACCTGCGGGAGGTCCACTGGAGCTGCGGGACCAGCGGACCCTCCGCAGGCACGTCTGCAGGAGGTCCACCGGAGCCGCGGGACTGGTGACCGGCAGAGCGCCCCCCCACGGCGTGCCGCCATGCTTGGAGCGGCAAAATTGCTAGAGCCGCCCCTGCACACAGGGCTGCCCAGAGGATTCAGGGGGCCTGGGGCGAAGCAATTTTGGGGGCCTCTTCCATAAAAAAAAGTTGCAATACTATAGAATACTATATTCTCGTGGGGGCCCCTGTGGGGCCTGGGGCCTGAGGCAAATTGCCCTACTTGCCCCCTCCTCTGGGCAGCCCTGTTTACACACAATACACAGGACAAAATACTAGGGACTAGATTCACAAAAGGACTTAGATGCCTAACTGCTACTTTAGGCACTTAAATCCCAGAATCAGGCCCTTCTGGGATTCACGAAAATTCCACTAATCTGCCAGAGCCTGTGCCTAAACTTGCTCGTCACCTAAATTTTTGCATTAAAAATTCCCTCGGTGCCTATGCTTCTGCCTCTGAGCATACACACTGCAGCCCCACTCCAGACATCCAGAAGCTAAGCTTCAGAGCAATGCATGAACCAGGAGGAAGATAGGTGCTCCGCCGATGAACTCACTTGCTGAGCCCAAGATTGTGAAAGTGTGTGCGGGTGAGGAGGGCAGGGAGAGTGATCAGAGAGAGAGAGAGAGAACACAAACATGAGGCTGACTCTGTAGCTTGGTGGTTAGATCACTTATCTGGAATGGAAGATCTAAGAGCCAGACCCAGTCCCCCAACAGCAATGACTTTTTATATTATTTATCCACTGTAGAACTGCTTCAACATGAGAGGCTGAGGGAAACTACCCATCCTCCTTTCTTTCTATGAGACTATCTCATAGACCAGTGGTTAGGGCACTCATGTAAGAGATAGTATCTTCCTCTTCAAAACTCTCCTCCCCCTCAGGTACAGGGAGCTTTTGAACCAGGTGTCTCCCATCTCCCCGGTGGGCAAGAAGTTATGAGGGCCCTCCCCCTTTCCTGGCTTCTTCCAAAAATGACATAGGTACCTAATATCAATAGACAGTCTGAGAATCCCAACCACTGGAAGGTGCCTCCCTGCAGCCTGCATTTAGATGTCTACGTCCAGCAAACGGCTTAGCACACACCCCTCATCTTGCCATCTCCCCTTGGCTAGCTTAGGCAAGGAGCCGCCTAGCACACTGACTTTTCTGAATCCCATTCTTAGGTGCGTCTCTCTCCCCATTCATTGCGTCTGGAGTCTAGGTGCTGAACTCAGGCTTTGCAAATCCCAGTGATTTTCGAGGTGCCTATTACGCATGGCGATGCTCAGCATCACCAGGCCTATGCTTCTTTGTGAATCTAGCTCTAGATAGCGCACCTAAGGGACCAATTCAACACTCACAGGGAAATGACTAGAGGATCAGGTCTGATCCATCTCATACATCTCTGGCAACGTACTTCTCATTATTGACTCTCAGCATAAACTAGGGCAATATTTATAACGGGTTCCCTTTGCTTCATAAACTGCTCAGAAGGTGTTCTATCTGAGATGTAATGAAATTGTGCTAATGAAAGTCATTTCAATTTGTGTATAGCTATGAGACATAGCATATTCCATCAGAACTATTGAATCACGTCCTCCTTTCTCTTAGGTCTGGTGAGAAGCTGTCCTATAGCTAGTATAGTCAGCAATGTAAGAATCTGCTCCAAGTCTGGGGATCTCTAGGTGGCATGGAGCTCCACCATCTCTTTCTTTCAGACAAAAAAAGAGATAGTGCGGGGGAGAAAGCAGAGAGTCTCGGGACTACTGGTAGCTGGTGAAAGTTGGAACAGCCTTTGGGTTGCTATAAATTGTTCCAGGCGAATAGATCAATGCATTGTGATCCCAGAATCATGAAGGTCAAAAGGTGGTTTAACGTTCCCCCCACAAATCCTCTCATCAACCATGCTGAGCACTCCTGAGGATCTAGCCCACTGTTGAAGGTTCATTAAAGTCTTACTTGGTGATAAAAGGATTATAATATGCCATCCAAGGATCCAGACTAATTTATAAGTGTAGATAAGATAAATAGGAGGATGCTAAAGATTCCTGCAGGTTCCACTCAAACTGCTAACAGTTTACAAGCCAGAAACAATGCATAGTTGTAGATATTTCTCTGCAGAATTCTAAAGGCTCTGCAAATCCCTCCTTACAAGAAAGACAGTGCAATATCTGAAAGCTTTTGGGGGAGGGATAGCTCAGTGGTTTGAGCGTTGGCCTGCTAAACCCAGGGTTGTAAGCTCAATCTTTGAGGAGGCCACTTAGGGATCTGGGGCAAAAATTAGTCCTGCTAGTGAAGGCAGGGGGCTGGACTCGATGCCCTTTCAAGGTCCCTTCCAGTTCTAGGAGATTGGTATATCTCCAATTATTAAATTAAAAAAACAAACCACTTGCTTTGGAGATGGGCTCTTCTGTCTCTATGATACCAAATAACTCACTGCCTGGGGAAATGGTTTGTGTGGGGACAAAGGAAGGTACCTTTAGATGGGTATAAACTCATTTGACTTCAGAAGAAAGAACCATCTCTGAATAATCTCTTCTATTGAGCTAATGGTTCAATGCTGACAGGCAGAGGAGATTTCTCAGCGTAAGAGGGAGATGTTAAATTGCAGAACAGAAATCTCCCGCCCAAACCTGTCTATGGCACCGTAGCCAAGATTCAGCTATAATGAGAAATCTTTTTTATTTCAATTTCCAAATGCCACAGCTGCCCTTTAGTAAAACATATTGTATGATCCTGCTTAGAGGGCAAGCTCTCTTTCATGCACAGTAGGCTGTGATTACACTTCAGTTGTAGTAAGAGAACAACAAACATTTCCTCTATGCCTGCAGGACACAGTCAGTTTTCAATACAGCTGTCTTTTAATTCTGGCATATTACATGCTCCCTAAATCTCACACTAAACTTTGCTCAGTAAATATGTTCAGGGCCTATTTATCATGATCCCAGCTTGATGTAATCTCTGATTTATGTGCATGTGCTCAGTCTCCGCTCTCTCTTTCTCTCTGTGCTAGCTCTAATCTATCATAGTGCAGTTTGCATTGTGTTCACCAACAACTTAGTACCATTAATATTGCCTGTTTGGGAGGGGATGACTTTTTTTTTTTCTTCCAATCTGAAAAGGCAGCTGCTAGACATTCCCTCTAAGCACCACCTTCATATATTTGGAGCAAATTGATCTTACCAATTGATTGTGGTAGTCAGTGAAGTTTTGATGTTTCACTCCCCTGCGTCTGCTATTATTTTTCTCTCCCCCGGTTCACAGCCAAATAGAAAAGTTTTACTTGCCCCCACTGAAACAGTGTTGGCCAGTACAAGGAACAGAGAGTAAGGAATCCTGGATTCTGTTCTCAACTGTTACCCTCTAAATCCAACAGCCTTGTTATTAGTATTAACGGGAGTGTCCATAGTGCTTTGTACATGCCTATATTTAGTGGCCATCCCAACACTGAGCAAGGTGAAGTGAGTTGCCTGAGGTCACGCAGATGATCATGAGTAGAGCTGGGAATAAACCAAGGTCTCTTGTCGACCCACCAAGTGCTCTAGCTGCTAGATCATGCTGCCACTAAGACTGTAGCTTTTCCCTATTGATTTCAAACCTAAACTGTAATTAGCGTTATGTGTGTATGAAATAAGGTTAAGAGGACACAAGAAATGTCCTCCACTCATGCTCCTGAAGTTGTCATCTTGGCCTGTGGACTGCTTTAGGTCAGCTCTGACAACATCACAGGCCTCCCCTAAAGCCGTGTGAAGGCCAGGGCAGTGGTCATCCACCATTCTCCACTGGCTAGGCGAGTGCATTATTTCAAAGGCCACACTGGCCCATGAGCACCCAACAGTCCTGGAGTCATAATGTCTAAAGAGAGGCTCAATGCCTGCTGGAGCTGAGGCGGCATACCTCAGCAATCCTTATGCATGTGGTATGTGGGAGCCACCATGCTTCAGTGGATAGAACACAGCATAGGGACTCTGAAAATTCAGGTTCTATTCCCAGGTCAGTTCTGGACTCACTATGTGACCTTGAGCAAGTCCCTTGACTTCTTTGTGCCTCAGTCTCCCAATGTGTAAATCAGAGAACTGATGCTCACTTGCTTTTGTGAAGCACTTTAAGACCTATGTTCAGTGGCTTATGTGATGTCCACCTTCTTGGCCAACACACGGGGGATTGAGCCAAAGAGCTAAAAGAGTAAATTCTGTAGCTTGAGCTGAAGAGCCAAGCCTTGGTAAAGGAAGGGCTGTTACAACTCATATCCTTTGCAAATCAGCACAGAGGGGCTCTATAGCACGCACTCACTAGTGGGTTACACTTACATGCCGCTGTGTCATGTGCTATTTCCTTAACAGTCACCCTCACCATTCCCAAACATGAACTTCAACTCTAACGAACTCAGAAGTCTAGAGTATGTAATACCCATTGCACATTTTAATCAGATTTCATAAGAGACAATATTGCAA
This sequence comes from Mauremys mutica, assembly GCF_020497125.1. NCBI lineage: Eukaryota > Metazoa > Chordata > Testudines > Geoemydidae > Mauremys > Mauremys mutica. Next base: position 9,667,297 of record NC_059077.1, read on the forward strand.
TTGGGAAATGAGATAATGAGCAGAGCCTCCCGTGAATTTCCATCTTAGCCAAGCTACTGTACATTACTATAAAACCGGCTGTGCCCTTGCTCCATCTGTTGATTGTTAGCACTTACACAGATAACTTGACAATTTAAAAGCTAAAAAGGGAAAGAGAAAAACTCCGTAAATTAAGCGCCTGGGAAGGACAGATGGTCTGGAGTTTGAAGTTCTGTGAATATCTGGTACATAAAGAGACCATGGCTGAAATACTAACCTCACTGAAGTCAATGGCAAAACTCCCATGGACTTCAGTAGGGCCAGGATTTCACTTCATATGTCCCAGTTTTAATGAGACAGTCCCAAATTTTCATGTGATGTCCCAACTCTCTCAGTTACTTCTTTCAGGAGGCCTGACATGCTCCAGTTTTCCATTTCACCAATCAAACTGTCCAAAGAGGGGAGAGGGATAGCTCAGTGGTTTGAGCATTGGCCTGCTAAATGCAGGGTTGTGAGGTCAATCCTTGAGGGGGCAATTTGGGGCAAAAAATCTCTCTGGGGATTGGTCCTGCTTTGAGCAGCAAGTTGGACTAGATGATCTCCTGAGGTCCCTTCCAACCCTTATATTCTATGATAAGATGTTTTTGTTTTTTATCACCACAGCTGTGTGTTCCAGATGTATTACAGTCCCAATATATTTCATGTTCCTGCCACTCTCATTGTGTAGTGAGCATATGTTTTGACCTAGCCATTGTGTCTGGCCATACCTTGTCATAACTTGTCAGTTGACAATACTGCCATATAAATCTGATGAGTTGAGCATTCATTCTAGTCTGAGCAAGACTCCTGCTCTAATCCCATCAATGGCAGAGTAATGTAGGAACTGCAGGCTGGATCAGACTCAAGGTCCATCTTGTCTACTTTCCTGTCTCTGTCAGGGGCCAGCACCAGATGCTTCAGCAGAAAGTGCAGGAACCCCACAGAAAGCAGACGTGGGACAATCTTCACTCTATATCGGTCTCATCCTCGTCTTGAATAGTTAGAGATCACCTAAAATCCTCCTGAAGCATAAGTTTTTGTTATCAATATTTATCGGAACTCCGGATGTATCTCTTTATGTATCTAATTTGATAACATGACCCTATTTGAGTCTAGCTAAATTCTTGGCCTCAACGAATTCCTGTGGAAATGAGTTCCACAGTTTAATTACTTTTTTCACACAATGTGCATTTCCTTCTATTGGTTTTGAATTTCCATTTTTTAAATTTAATTGAATATTCCCTTGTTCAGGAAGAACATAGGTTACTGATTTACCTTCTCTAGACAGTTCATTATTTTATATACGCATAGCTTATCCCTTATTAGTTATCTCCTTCCTAAAGTAAAAATACTGGAATTATTTACTCTCTCTTCATCTGAGAGTTTTTACATGTCCTTGATCATTCTCACCTTCCCTCTCTAAACCCCCTCTAGTTCTGCAATATCCATTTTGAGATGGGGTGACCAGTACTGCACAATATTCCAGATTGGTCTGCACCATTGATTTATATAATGGCATTATAATATTCTCTGTGTTCTCCACCATCTTGTTCCCCTATGTATTCTAACATTGTTTGTTTTTCTGACCTCAGATGTACATTAAGCTCAGGTCTTCATTGAGCTGTCTACACTGATGCCCAGATCCATTTCTTGGGTTGATAAGGGTAATTTAGAACCCTGTAAGGTATATGAGTAGTTTTATGTTTTTCTCTACAATGTGCTCTGCTTTGCATTTATCAAATTGACCTTCATTTGCTATTTTGTTGACTATTCACATAACTCAGTTGGGGTCCTCTGAAGTTCTCAGTCCTCTCTGGTCCTGGCTAACCTAAATAATGTTGTATCATTTGTAACTGTTGCTAACTCACTGCTCATCTGCCTTTCCAGATCATTAATAACAACACAGAGCCTAGTCGAGAAACTTGAGGTCCCCATTGTTAACCATTTGAGATCAAGGCAATTGACCACCTAATCTTACTCTGCTTTCTGTTTCCTAGGCAGTTTTCGATTAATGACTATATTTTGCCTCTTGCCTAGGACCTTGCTAAAGGCCTTTTGCCAATTTACATAAATTATGCCAATCAGTTCTCTTTTATTCATTACTTTATTGACATGTTCAAAGAAGTCTAAAAGATAATGAAGCATGATTTTCCTTTTTAGCAGCCATGTTGGTTAGAGGGGCTAGAAAGGGAGGGTTATTGGTGATTCCTCTATCCCTCATTTATCTTCTTACCAGAATCATAGAGAGAGGGAAGGAGAGACAGGAGGGCATAAGGAGAGATCTCAGCTGTTCTTTGAGCTGCTCCAAAGGCAACGTCTATCCCAGTGGAGTGGCTCAAAGCAAGAAGGCAGAACATGGATCACTTGAGTATTTTGTGACCCTAGAAAAGTGTTTGCCACCCAAGTGTCCTTGTTTCTTTAGTTTGAAAATACAGTGCAAGCTTCCCCACACTCTCTCTGCCTTCATGCTTTAGCCCTCCCCTACAAGGATTGCCAGTATGGTAAGTCATTCTCCATGCCCATTTGGTGACTGGCTTCTCTGCTGTGTCTGCTGACTAGTGCCAACCATGAGTCTGGATACAGGATGGAGAGCTGTCTGCAAAAAGCTGGACTGGCACCACCAGCTCATTTCAGGTAAGTCTCAGAACAGTTTGCAGATGACAATAGCAACTCCAGTCCACTCTTAATTTGGGCACTCAATCTGGATGAGCCCCTTGTAACACCGGTGTCTGTCTGTGTGGAGAACGTTATAAGATCAGGGCCTTGGGCTATAACTATCTATTAACAACACTGCTCAAATCTTGTTGGAATGAAGGGGATCCATTTATGTGGGAGGCATGTTTACAAAAGACTTGCTTGGAGCTTCAGGGCAAATTGGAAGTTTTGGGAATCAGGAGAAAGAAGTAAGAAAAGATCTGATCCACACCTTAAAGATTAAATAGATACATGTTTTTAATCTAATAAATTTACATTTCTCCTATTTCATCTCCTTTAAAGTCTGTCATGCTCCAGGATATATTGGGCTAATTGTATGAGAGGAGCTGGATTTAATTTCTCCAAATAGCACAATTGGGTCAGAGTTCTGGAACATAATTATTGAGGCATACACTTCAAAAAGGATTGTTTCCATTAGGCCTTCAAAAGTTCACAAGCTTATCAGAGGCTTGTCCAAAAATCTGTTGGAGCTGGAATAGAGTCTCGTTGTTTGGTTAGTACTTTGGAACAATTTTGTATTGTGTGTGTGTGTGTACAGCCAGGGTGATATGGGAGCAGACTGGGATCACTTTTATCCATCATTCATAAAGTCAGTTATGAAGAACTTCCTCAATGAATCATTTTTTAAAAAGTCCAGAAGATGAGTTGACAGAATTCACTCTTCAGGGACTTTAATATTTTTCCAAGCATCCCTTTCTTTCCTGAAAATTACTTAGCAGTCTGGAGTCTAGTTAAAAGTATTATTTGTATTTTAGTAGCATGGGGAAGCCTGAACTGAGACTGAAGCCTTGTTGTGCTAGCTGCTGTTCACACACATAGACAGTTATCTACAGCAGAAATACATGACACAGAGGGTGGGAGAAAGCACTTGTTGTTATTACAACTCTGAAAAATCAGAATTTCCAACCTGTGGAAAATTCCAATATTTCAACATTCAGGATGAAAAGTTGAAATATAAGTTTTTTTCACAGAATTAAAAGTTTTGATTTAGCAATACTGAAGCATTTTGCTGCAACATGTTTGATCATAAGAACATAATAATGATTATTCTGGGTCTGACCAAAGATCCAGCTAGCCCAGTATCGTGGCTTCCAAAAATGGCCAAAGCCAGATGCTTTAGAAAAAATGAACAGAACAGGGCAATTATCAAGTGATCCATCCCCTGTTGTCCAGTCCCAGTTTCTGGCAGTCAGAGGCTTAGGGATACCAGAGCATTGGGTTGCATCTCAGACCATTCTGGCTAATAGCCATTGATGGACCTATCCTCTATGAACTTATCTAAATCTTTTTTAAACTTGGTTATACTTTTGGCCTTTATAACATCCTCTGGCAACGAGTTCCACAGGTTGACTGCATGTTGTATGAAGAAGTACTTCCTTATGTTTGTTTTAAACCTACTCCCTAATAATTTCATTGGTTGACCCATGGTTCCTGTGTTTTGTGAAGGGGTAAAAAACACTCCTTTATTCACTTTCTTCACACGATTCATAATTTTATAAACCTTGCTCATATCCACACTCAGTCATCTCTTTTCTAAACTGAACAGTTCCAGTCTTTTAAATCTCTCCTCATATGGAAGCTGTTCCATAATCCTAATAATTTTTGTAGCCCTTCTCTGTACCTTTTCCAGTTCTAATATATATTTTTTTAAATGGAGCAACCAGGACTGCACACAATATTCAATGTATGGACGATCCATGGATTTATATAGTGGCATTATGACATTTTCTTTCTTATGATCTATCCCTTTCCTAAGGGTTCCTAACATTCTGTTAGATTTTTTAACTGCCACTGAACATTGAGCAAATGTTTTCAGAGAACTATCCACAATGACTCCAAGATCTCTTTCTTGTGTGGTAATAACCAATTTAGACCCCATTATTGTGTAGGTACAGTTGGGATTATGTTTTCAAATGTTCATTACTTTGTATTTATCAACATTGAATTTAATCTGCCTTTGTCACCCCGTTGCCAATTTTGAGAGATCCCTTTGTAACTTTTCACAGTCTGCTTTGAACTTATCTTGAGCAATTTTGCATCATCTTCAAATTTTACCACCTCACTGTTTACCCCTTTTTTGAGATCATTTATGAATCTGTTGAATAGGACTGGTCCCAGTATAGATACCTTGGGAACACCACTATTTAACTCTCTTCATTGTGAATACTGATCCTTTATTTCTACCCTTTGTTTCCTGTCTTTAAACATAACAGTTATTGATCCATGAGAGTACCTTCCCTCTTCTCCCAAAGCTTACTTTGCTTCAGAGACTTTGGTGAGGGACCTTGTCAAAGGCTTACTGAAAATTCAAGTACACTCTATCCACTGGATCACCCTTGTGCACGTTTGACCCCCTCAAAGAATTCTAATAGATTGGCAAGACATGATTTGCCTTTCCAAAGGCTGTGCTGACTCTTCCCCAACAAATCATGTTCATCTATGTGTCTGATAATTCTGTTCTTTATTGTAGTTTCAACCAATTTGCCTGGTACTCAAGTTAGGCTTACCAGCCTGTAATTGCCAGGATTGCCTCTGGAACCTTTTATAAAAATTGGCATTACATTACTTATCGTCCAGTCATCTGGTACAGAAACTGATTTAAATGATGGGTTACATACCACACTTAACTATTCTTCAATTTCATATTTGAATTCCTTCAGAACTCATGAGTGAATACCATCTGCTTCTGGTGACTTATAGTGTATAATTAATCAATTTGTTCCAAAACCTCCTCTATCGACACCTCAGTCTGAGACAGTTCCTCATATTTGTCACATAAAAATAGCTCAGATGTTGGAATCTCCCTCACATCCTCTGCTGTGAAGACCGATGCTTAGAATTCAAGACTGATGCAATAAATTTATGCTTTGTTTCAGTGTGTTGAACTGAATCGAATTGTTCATTTTTATTAAGTTCAGCATTATTACATTTTTATATGCTGCAGTTGTGCTGAAATGGGGGTGTCTTGGGCCCAGCAAAGGATAAGACAATAATGAAACCCTTGTTCACTATTGCAATGTTAAACAGTTAAGTGTGCTTTAGGGATTTTGTCCTGTTATTGCTGGCTTGCTCCCACTGTAACAATCAGCAATATTCTTTTTTTTTTAACCTTTTATTAAAAAAAAAGGAAGTAGTAAAAAAAGTTACAGTATCTGAAGTGTAAGGTATTAAATAAGATTTTCATTTTAATGACATCCCTTATTTGTTTTCTTTTTCTGTAGAAAGTGTTTAGAAGGAAAAGTCTCCATGCTTAACAGTCTTTTAGATGGTGTTAAAGATGTTATAACAGTTCTTTTTGGGGAAAAGAGAAAAAAGTTAGTTGAGCTGGTCTGAAGCTGCTGTTGTTGGAGTCTAGTACAAAAAAAGGCAAACACAGACAAAGGGAGACAGAAAAGAATGGCAAAGAGAGAAAATATAGCTTCTGTCTCTGGTGCTGATTCTCACTTGCAGCCTTACTGCTGGAGAAACACAAGACAAAGCACAGTTTTATCAGCCACTTCAAGACCTGGCAAACTTGTATCAGCATCGGGCTGATAAGGGCATTGCTTTTTATTGCCTCACTGGTCATGGGCTCATGGCATTTTGTGAAAGATCCAGTCTTGACCAGCTAAGCCAGACTCATTAAACAGAAGACAAAAAGAGAGAGATAGGAAAGACAAGAAGTAAGGTGTAAAAGGAAAACGACACATGAGGAAGTGGGGTAACAGCAGAAACCCCAGTCTCACATACCAGGTGTTGTTCAGGATTTATCTGAAGTCAATGAAGGCATTACCAGCTACCTCTCTCTGGCCCAGTCTGGTCAGGACAACTCTCATGTTCAAGATGAAGAAAGCCCAATGGTATCATAGTGCATGCCAGAGACCCAGGAGACAGTGGGGAGGCAATCATGATGGTGAAGCTTGCTCCTTTCAGTCCATCCATTTTCCCCACCACACTCCCATTCAGTGCCTCCCAGATAAACAAGGTCCAGCAATCATTGCCTATCATGCTGCTCCACCGGACTGTCTATATCCATCTGCCTCTTGCCTCAGATTTACATTAAAACCTCTGTGGGGACAGTTTTTTTTTGTTTGTTTTTTTTGTTCTGTGTTTGTACAACACCGTGTGCAAGTGAAACAGTCTCTAGAGGAAAGAAAAGGAATATAATTTGACTAAAGCATGAGGATTCCAAGCACTAAGCTGCTCGAGGCCTCCTTTTATGTGGGCATATAGAAAATAATTTAATAAATGAATAACTGTGAAAAAGGCAACAGAATCTCAGTGCAGCAGTGGGAATGTATATAACGAACATTTGAACTGCCAAATGAATGAAATGCCAGATAGAGAATGTAAAGAGAGATCTTTCAGGGGCTGAAGTTGGGGGCATGGTTGTCTGGTATCCCTCAGAGAAAGCGTGGGCTGATTGTTTGCCCACTAATAAAGGTCCATAGACAATTTTACACATTTATATGCTGTCTTTTAAGTATATCTAGCTATGTCCAGACCAACAGGAGACACATTCAGATGCACAAACCTATTACACTGCTTATTTAACCCTAACTGAAAATTAGAGTATTGTGATATGGTTTAATCCACATAGTATTTACTGATACTGCATCAGGCCATCTAGTCTAATATTCCAGTTCTGCAGTATTGTACCCACTGCTTCAGAAGAAATCATCATACCCCATTAATTCATCTAACTAAACCAATTTGTGCAATCAAAGTAATAAATCATTCCTAACCTCTTCATGAGATGTCCGCACTTTTATTTTAAACATTCATAAATACAGACACAAAAGTTTGACCCTTTGGCCTTGCATCAGAGTGATTTTCACAGTATACAGGGTGTGAAAAAATGTTCACTTTTATTAATTCAAACATACAAACTATTAATTTGAGCAAATGACCCACTGCCCTCCTGTTATGAGAGAATGTAAAAAAGTATGAACCAGTCAATTTTTACTAGGGGCCTGGTCTCAGACTTCCATGGATTTCAGCGGATAATGGATCAGACTTTATATCCATCATAAGGGCCCAGTCCAACTCCTATTAACATAAATGGAAAAACTCCCACTGATTTCAATGGAAGATGGACTGGGTTCAAGGAGAGCAGTGTGGTCCTATAGCTGGACTGGGCTTCATGAGACATGCATACTGTTCTTGGCCCTGCCCTTATGTGTGACGGTGGACAAGCTTCTTTGCCTCAGTTTCCCAAGTGTAAAGTGAGGAAAATGAAATGCATCCTTCTCCATAGAATACCTTGATACCCTAGATTGAAAGGTGCTACATAAGCGCTGTGGATTATGATAAATAATCTTTTAAAACTCAGTCTTGTCTTTCCAAACTAAAGAATTCTAGTTTCTGCAACTCTCTAATCCTTTTTTTCCTGTTAGATAATGGGTCAAATTCAGCTCAAGGATGGATTTCAAAGGGATTGCACTTGCTTAGACCAAGGCTAAATATAGTCTGCCCACTTCTGTGTGACTGTCAAGCAAGGATGACAAATGCAGTAAATAGCAGCACCTAATCCTTCCTGCTTCTCTCACACGAGGCTGAAAATTGGAGGGTTTGGTTATACAATGCCCGTTTCTCGAAATCCAGCAGTAATGGGTAAAGGCAGTGAATCAGAACAGAGAGTGGCCTGTACCATGGTAGGTTTGCTTTGGATGAAATACAAGACAATTTGTAGATGTGAAAATGAGAGTAAAATAGTTAAAAGAGAATATACAGAAAAAAAGATCAACAAAACACAAGATTGCAGCCTTAATCATGGTTACACTGAAAGTAGAGAAGTGACAAATTTTGGCACCAAAAGGGCACTTAAAATCTGAGTTTTTCACATTTCATTGCAAATTTGAAAAAAGGCCCATTTCCTAAAAGGATGATGAAGCCCATCCATATAGGGCGTGTTCATGTATGTTGTAAAATACAAGTTTGCACATATGCTGTGATGGGGTGTTTTTTTAAATTAGTAAAAGACTACTGTTTTCATTCTTAGTGTCTTTTACTTATAATCTTTATTCTCTTGCTAATGTTTTATGTTCTTGTTGTTATTTAACCGCCCCTCGCCCAACATCCCTGTATCATTTACATATAAACCCTGCGGACTAGATTGTGGAGCCCTTACTCACACGCTGGTGCGTATTTACCCACTGAGTAGACATTTTGAAGTCATTGGAATAAGCATTCACCAACTTGAGTAAAGGTTTATATTGCTAAAATGCCTCCGTGAGTAAGTGTTCACCAGTGTGAGTAATGGTTGATGCCAACAGGACTACTCAATGAGACAGTGATCACTAAAGTGAGTAAGGCTTGATATCAATGGGACAGTAAGTGCCCACCAACTTGAGTAAATGTTGACATGAATAGAATTTACTCGGAGAGCACATGTACAGCCTTTATTCACCTTGGCAAGCAATCACGCTCCCAGAGAAGGCGGATCTAGCTGAAAGATAATAGTTTGTAAAGATTGATCAGTAACATATTCAAATAAATGGCCAATCCTTCTTCCTTCAGCTAGGTTTTGTTTTTCTTTCTTTTTATAATGATGTCCATCTGTGGTGAATTATTTTGGTATGGATGCAGAAAGGTTATTCAGCTGCAAATTAGCATTATTGACTGTGTCATTATACAAGGCACTGCTGTTTAACCATTATGTTCTGTTTACAGTTTATAAAGACGCCGAGCAGGGGGTGAAACTCGATTATACCGCAGGACTGTATGTAAAATGAAATTGTCATTTTTAACCACAGGAGGAAAAAAAATCTCTGCCATTTGAAAGGTTTTTGTTTGGCTCCTGCCCTGCCTTTTCCCTGCCAAAGTCTTCCAGCCTGACAAAAACCTCCACAATGCCTCCTTGTCCTGTGTCTCCAGTGGCCCAAGCTGGACCTCTGCCAGCAGCAGCTGAGGATTCAATGACACACACTCTGTGAAAGCTGAGGGGCCGGTTTATTGTTTCCAACCCTCCTTTTTCCAGGTCACAGCTTCTTTCAGGAAAATAAACCCTCCGTTGGGATGTGGCAGTTGAAATTCCTGACAAGTTCAGTGCCACTGGGAGTCAAAGACCACAGGCTTTTAGTAGCGGTTTTGCAAGTACAGGACTATGAAATACACCACTGTTCTCGTTAAGTGCTCAGATAGCAGGAATTCTCATTTATTTTCATTTCCATTTAGCTAGGAACATCAGGCACCCTCATTATCAAATTACTGTGCTTGTTTTTATCACAGCATCTCTCCCCTTTTTCTGAAGTGCTACAGTACAATGGAATCAATACAGGCTCTAACATGCATTGCTTCGCAGTCATCCATCTCTGTGCTCTGTTATATAATTTTTCATTATGCCTGGATCTGCAAGAGCTATTCAGACCCTGTGGAAGGCGAGACTAACTTTTAACAAATACTTTGAAACGCATGTTTTAACATTCATGAATCACAGAATCATAGGACTGGAAGTGACCTCAAGAGGTCATCCAGTCCAGTCCCTTGCACTCAAGGCAGGACCAAGTATTATCTAGACCAGGGGTCGGCAACCTTTCAGAAGTGGTGTGCCGAGTCTTCATTCATTCACTCTAATTTAAGGTTCCGCGTGCCGGTAATACATTTTAACATGTTTAGAAGGTCTCTTTCTATAAATCTATAATATATAACTAAACTATTGTTGTATGTAAAGTATATAAGGTTTTTAAAATGTTAAGAAGCTTCATTTAAAATTAAATTAAAATGCAGAGTTCCCGGACCGGTGGCCAGGACAAGGGCAGTGTGAGTGCCACTGAAAATCAGCTTGTGTGCCGAAGGCGGCACGCATGCCATAGATTGCCTACCCCTGATCCAGACCATCCCTGACAGATGTTTGTCTAACCTGCTCTTAATGATGAAGATTCCACAACCTCCCTAGGCAATTTATTCCTGTGCTTAACCACCCTGACACTTAGGAAGTTTTTCCTAATGTCCAGCCTAAGCCTTCCTTGCTGCAATTTCCACCCATTGCTTCTTGTCCTATCCTCAGAGGTTAAGGAGAACATTTTTTCTCTCTCCTCCCTGTAACAACTTTTTATGTATTTGAAAACTTATGTCCCCTCCCAGTCTTCTCTTCTTCACCCTAAACGCACTCATGTTAGAGGGCTTTCCCTTCACTCTCTCTCCTGGTTCTTGTCATGCAGAAAGAGAGCAGAAGACCAGAAGACCAAAGTGCAGGCGTTTCAATGTTTATTGGGGTTAGATCCGAGCAAGCAGATCCATAGCTCTACATGCCGGCAGAGTCTGTTTCCCAGTGTTTTATTCCCAGCTCTGATACCACAGAGCCTTTACCCCATAAACCCCTTAGAATCATAGAATCTCAGGGTTGGAAGGGACCTCAGGAGGTCATCTAGTCCCACCCCCGGCTCAAACCAGGACCAAACCCAACTAAATCATCCCAGCCAGGGCTTTGTCAAGCCTGACCTTAAAAACCTCTAAGGAAGGAGATTCCACCACCTCCCTAGGTAACCCATTCCAGTGCTTCACCACTCTCTGAGTGAAAAAGTTTTTCCTAATGTCCAACCTAAACCTCCCCCTCTGCAACTTGAGACCATTACTCCTTGTTCTGCCATCTTCTACCACTGAGAACAGTCTAGATCCATCGTCTTTGGAACCCACTTTCAGGTTGTTGAAAGCAGCTATCAAATCCACCCTCATTCTTCTCTTCTGCAGGCTAAGCAATCTCAGTTCCCTCAGCCTCTCCTCATAAGTCATGTGCTCCAGCCCCCTAATCATTTTTGTTGCCCTCCACTGGACTCTCTCCAATTTATCCACATCCTTCTTGTAGTGTGGGGCCCAAAACTGGACACAGTACTCCAAATGAGGCCTCACCAGTGCTGAATAGAGGGGAATGATCACATCCCTCGATCTGCTGGAAATGCCCCTACTTATACAAGCCAAAATGCCACTAGCCTTCTTGGCAACAAGGGCACACTGTTGACTCATATTCAGCTTTTCGTTCACCGTAACCCCTAGGTCCTTTTCTGCAGAACTGCTGCCCAGCCATTCGGTCCCTAGTCTGTAGCAGTACATGGGATTCTTCCATCCTAAGTGCAGGACTCTGCACTTGTCCTTGTTGAACCTCATCATATTTCTTTTGGCCCAATCCTCTAATTTGTCTAGGTCCCTCTGTATCCTATCCCTACCCTCCAGCGTATCAACCACTCCCTCCCAGTTTAGTGTCATCTGCAAACTTGCTAAGGGTGCAGTCCACACCATCCTCCAGATCGTTAATGAAGATATTGAACAAAACCGGCCCCAGCACCGACCCTTGGGGCACTCCACTTGATACCGGCTGCCAACTAGACATGGAACCATTGATCACTACCCGTTGAGCCCGACCGTCTAGCCAGTTTTCTATCTACCTTACCGTCTGTTCATCCAGCGCATACTTCTTTAACTTGCTGGCAAGAGTACTGTGGGAGAGTGTATCAAAGGCTTTGCTAAAGTCCAGAAATAGCACATCCACTGCTTTCCCCTCATCCACAGAGCCGGTTATCTCATCATAGAAGGCAATTAGGTTAGTCAGGCATGACTTGCCCTTGGTGAATCCATGCTGACTGTTCCTGATCACTTTCCCCTCCTTTAAGTGGTCCAGCTGTGATGCCACAGAGCCTTGCCTGTGTCCCCGTTCCCCTATTCCTTATTCTTATTGAATTCCCCATTCCCTATTCCCACCTCCTCCTCCTTAGCAGGCCTAAATATACCTGCAATGCCCACAGTCCCACCCCTTACAACTTATGGTTGTGTTCCGTTCTGGAGGGTCGTGAGTTGGGGTCTTTATCCCACCTTTTTTGTATCCCATGGGAGGATTAAGGAGTGAGGTTGTGCTGAGGTCAGAGACAGGCATTTCTTTGGTCTTTTAGTGTTTCATACCTTCCCCCACCAAGCCTCCTTTGCCCCTCCCTACTGGTTGCTTGATTTTGCCTAGAGATAGGGGTTGAGGCAATCTTAAAGTGTGCTCTTGAGTAACACTAACTTCTCTTATCTGTTCCCATTGTACTAACTAATCCATCTGTCTAGGCAGAAGCAACATACAGTCTCTTTGTCCTTTGTTTACACATATTAGTATAAGATATATCAAAACATCAAACCCAAAATTCTATATCAGGCTGGCATACTAACAACCCAATTTTTTCAATCTTCTTTCACAGGTCATGTTTTCTAGGCCTTTAATCATTTTTGTTGCTCTTCCCTGGACTTTCTCCAGTTTGTCCACATCTTTCCTGAAATGTGGCACCCAGAATGGGACACAGTACTCCAGTTGAGGCCTAATCAGCACAGACTAGAGCAGAAGAATTACTTCTTGTGTTTTGCTTACAACACTCCTGCTAATACCTCCCAGAATTATGTTTGCTTTTATTGCAGCAATTAACACTGTTGACTCATTTATCTTGTGATCCACTATGACCCTTAGATCCCTTTTCACAGTACTCCTTCCTAGGCAGTCATTTCCCATTTTGTATGTGTGCAACTGATTGTTCCTTCTACAGTGGAGTACTTTGCATTTGTCCTTATTGAATTTCATCCTATTTATTTTAGACCATTAATCCTATCCTCCAAAGTGCTTGCAACTTCTCCCAGCTTGATGCCATCTGCAAACTTTATAAGTGTACTCTCTATGCCATTATCTAAATCATTGATAAAGATATTGAACAGAACCAGACGCAGAACTGATCCCTGGAAGACGCCACTCGTTATGCCTTTCCAGCGTGACTGTGAACCATGGATAACTACTCTCTGGGAATGGTTTTCCAATAAGTTATACACCCACCTTATAGTAGCTCCATCTAGGTTGCATTTCCCTAGTTTGATTATGAGAAGGCCACATGAGACAGTATCAACCTTAAAAAAATCAGTATATGTTACATTTACCACTTCTCTTCTATCCACAAGGCTTGCTACCCTGTCAAAGAAAGCTATTAGGTTGGTTGGACATGATTTGTTCTTGACAAATCCATGCTGATTGTTATTTATCTTATTATCTTCTAGGTGTTTGCAAATTGATTGCTTAATTATTTGCTCCAGTATCTGACTGGTCTGTAATTACCCGGTTATCCGTATTCCCCTTTTTATAGTTTGGCAAAATAAATGCCAAATGTTTATAGAATGGGCAGTAGGTGCTCAAATGTGCATCAATTAGCCATAAGTAAGAACATACTGTACTGGTTTCAATAATGGATTTAGGAGCTGAGTACCTCATGTAATAGTTTTGATTTAAAATGTTCTGTTGGCAACTGGGTCATCTTCTAGAACAACCCCTTTACCACAGTTTGATCTCCGTCATTACTGAGCCAGTCCAACACTTTCTTTTAGCCCCCCCTTTCTGGGACTCCTTGATTGATTTTAGGCTTAAGGCTTAATAAAGTTTGGGTTAGAGCATGAAGTGGCAAAAGTTTCAAAATGTGGCCTCCGTTTCCCTGAGATTTTTCACAAACAAACATCAAATATTATTGCACGTGCAAGTTATCGATTCGTCATTGCACGTAGAAGTTAAAATTCTCAAAAATGCATGTGCACAAATGTTTTCTGGGTTGTGGCTGTTTTGATTATTTGTCCAAGTATATCTATAAATTGCTCTGTTAATAATCAATCAGCCGGAACCAGCAACGGGATGGGTAAAAGGAGGGGATTTCTATTTAGATTGATCCGCCATGGTGAAATCTCATGGCCTTTTTGTAGAAGGTTTATCTGAAGCTCCCCGGCAGGCCTTGTTATAACTCCATCACTATTTATTATTGATGAAAGAACTTCAAAAGATGTAAAAGCTGAATTTGGACAAGTAATGCCAAAATTGTACACTGAGATCAAAAACTTTCTAAGTCTACAAAATTGGATTCTAAGGGTGGGATTAACAAAGGTATTTAGGTACCTACCTTTCATTGAAATTAATGGGAATTAAGCCCTAAATCCTTTTATGAATCCCACCCTAAGTGACTTAGGAGCATGTGTCCCTTTGAATTTCAATGGGGCTTGTAATATAAGTAATAAAGGCACATTTAAAAGACCCATCCTAAATTTTCCAAGAAGTCTTTTCTTGTGGGATTTTCAGTACTTGTCACTTCCTGGCAGAAACAACACAAAATTCGCTGTGCCCAATATTTTGGCACTGCCATCTCTAGTCTGGCCCATGAAGGGCAGCAGGTTGCAAAAAAGGAAAATCATCATGTAACGGGGGAAAATTAACTCAATATTTTTGTACCTTTTGTTCTGTATGGACTTGAAGTCTGAGTGATGGGTAAGGTCTGACCTGACTTTATCTGAGGTTTGTTTGTTTTCCCCTCACTAAAGAATCAAGTTACCTGCTGGTGTAAATGGGTGAAGGTACTGGAGCTGCCCTTGTTTACACCCCATGGGAATTTCACCCAAATGTTTTTTTAATACAGTCTTGAGTTGGGGTAGGGGGGCAATCAGTACTCATTTGTAATGGGCCAAACTGAGACAGGCAGCTAGAAATGGTCTTTTGCCACCTCCGTGTCTGGCCATCCAAGCAGTATGAGTGTTCCAGTGCTTCTGACATGATTTCTGGGAGTGCATTGTCTTAGACTTGTAAATCTCAAACTGGATTGGAAATACTGATTTGGCTGCTGGTGCTATCACATCATTCCTGGCAGAGCAGAAGACCAGAGCACTTACTCTTTGGGGACAACATCAGAGTGTTGCATTTTGGTGCATATCATGCTGGTATGCAGATACTTCAGAGGGATGCATGAATGGTTATGCATAGCATGTGAGTGTTGAAGATGTGCCTTGGAATGTAGACATATTTGAGGTGTGTCCATGAGCATCCACAGGTAGTAGTGGTGTTAGCTGCTCTATTTCAGAGTGGTGGTGTTCCTGCCATTGCAAGCCTCAGGTCCAGCTAGCTCAAGTTGGTAGCACCCAACAAGAGCCCCTGCTCGGAGTAATAAACAAAGACCAACTAGGGACTCAGCTGAAGGGGGTGTGATGTTATTGACATGAACTGTGACCATATAGATCATTGTTGAAACCAAGGTCCTAGAGTAGCACCATATTTTGTACAAAGGAGGTCAAGTAAGGTGTCTTTGAAAAGGTTATAATTTGCTGGTTATGATTATGCTATCTGAATGCATGTATCATTTTGTATTTAAAGTTATAAGCATTGGCGCTATACTGTCTGTATTTTAAATTTGTGCTATGCTTCTGGGTGACACCCCAGACAGTTTGGCATCAGCACTGCCTAGCCTGCTTGATGGCCCATTAAGGACCATCAGTTATATAATTGACTCATTGAGAGAAGGCAGCTACAACTTGTTGGTTCCTGGAGAATCCAGTCAGAACTAATATCTTCAGATCTCTCCAGGGAGTGTTTCTCTGGAGATGTTTGACCTGAGTGAATTTGCTTAATCACTCCCTGCTATTCTCCTATTTACCCTTCCCATGGAAATACATCCGATCCCTCAATACCACAGACAATTGCAGCTTAAATACAGTGGACTCCAGAGACATTAAACTCAATTCAGTATGGTTTGTCCAGGATATTACAGGGTACTGTTATATATGCCACACTAAAGTACATTGGAATCAATGGAAGTTAGCAGCCTAAACATCTTTGCAGATCTGGGCCTCAGTGCTCAGATCAACGGTGAACAGTTTTTTAAAGTATCACCTGCTCCCTCTGCTTCCCTATCCCTTTCCAGCTCAGTTGGTTCCAGCTCTAGAGCCCTCCCCAAGCTGACACCACGAAGGGGAAGGAGGGTTTTCCAGGTGCAAATAGATAGTGTATGCAATTTCCTGTGTTGTGGGTTTTTTTTTTAAAGTAAGCAAAAAAAAAAAATTCCATTGGGTGGAACCACATGAGTCATCAGTAGTGTGGGACCGTTAGAACTGCCACATAGACCTCTGCCACTGGAGCTAGACCAGCAACTGGTAATAGTAGGCTCTCTTCTGTGTAAACCAGCCACTAGAGGGGGGGATGAGACATACTCATACCACACACTTGCACTCTGCCTTTACACTGTACTGAACAGGAGTTCCCCACACCCACGCTACACTCAATCGCTTACCCTACTCCACAGAAAGAACACCTCATCTGCTAAATTTTACAACTCCTTTGAGAACACCGTCGCTCTTATGTGCATGATGCCATATAACACTATCCTTTCCCTTACCCTTCATTAAACCTGCTGTACACACTCATCTCTCATCTAACTACTGACAATCTACATGGCAACAAGACCCCCATGTCTTGCTACTGACACAAACTACACATACAGTGCTAAAATGAGGCCTTCTGAATCTCTCAAGATACCCAAAACCTCTTTCCTTTCATCAAATACATGGAGTCAAGGAGAGGGACTCACCCCTTTCCTCCCTTCGTTTCACAATCACAGCTCTTCCAAATTCCTCCAGCTAATCGCTCCACCATTCAGTACAGCTATGCTTAACACAGTGAATGCATATGGAGCACATAAAACTAATTCCAAGCGTCTATTGCCAACTCCTAGGGGGCAGCATTTAGGTTGCATGCGCATGTACCTTCATTCTGTATTTCCTGTTTTTCAGACGTTTGAGTTTTGCTTAACTCAGCATTCTGGAAAGGCACTATATACCACAGGGAAATCTTAACTCTGCATTCACAACCTTTTTATGCCAATGAATAATTATTTTTTTGTATTGCAATAGGAATCAGAGCCCCATTGAGCTAGGCAATGTACAAACTTGGGCCAGGAATTTCAGAAATGACCAGTGATTTTGGGTGTCAAATTGATTTATAGCAAAGAGAAGGTTAAGGAGTGTGTGACAGGTTTCCCCCCTTCAAGGTGCCACCTGATGTGCTGAGATACCACTGAGCCCACCTCTTCTGCCAGCATGAGCCTCCTTTAACCTGTCTTGCTGAGCCAGGCTCTTACACCACCTCTAGCACACAGACAGGCAGGGCCACAACCCGCTGCAGAAAGGCACAGACACTGAGATCAGCTCTGGGAAGACTCAGCTTAAGGGACTTGCCCCAGCACCAGGTGCCCACCTCCCTTGCGGGGGGGGGAAGGGGGGGGGAGGCAGAGGAGAACCACGATGATGTCACTCCTCTGCATTATATAGCTCTTTTGTATGGCAGCAACCCTTTGTCTTCCAGTGGAAAAATAGTGGCATTCCAAGGAGGTGGGGTGTCCAGAACCAGGTGATTCAGACCTATGTCTCTGCAGGGCTGTGGCAGCTATTATGTGCAGGCTGTCTGGAACCTCCACAGGAAGACAGAGCCATTCACAGTCCATTGTCTTTGCTAATGGGCCAGTAGCACTGTCTAGCTTTTCATTGTTGAACCCGGAGGGCTGGTTGTGGGTGACACACAAAGTAGCACGTTTGAAATAGATACATGGTCAATATTTCTAACTTCAGATACAGAAATGATACAGGCATACAAACTGGATAATCACATTCAGTAAAACATAACCTTTCCAATGATATGCTTTATGCAAGATGGCTCCTGTAAGATCTCTGTTATGCCATATTCATATCATAAGCATATTTTCATAAATAATATGGAGTGTAACATCATAGAGAGACGATCAGAATTTATAATAAGTACCTACATGGAGAACAGATATTTGATAATGGGCTCTTCAATGTTGCAGACAAAAGCGTAACACGATTCAACGGCTGGAAGTCAAAGCTAGGTAATTCAGACCCGAAATAAGGTGTAAATAATTAGCAGTGAAAGTAATTAACTATTGAAACATTTTACTAAAGATTGTGGTGGATTTTCCATCACTGCTCATTTTAAAATCAAGATTGGCTGCTTTTCTGAAAGATCTACTCTAGCCATTTTTTGGAGGAAGTTCTCTGGCCTGTGTTATCCAGGAGGTTTGACTAGATGATCACAATGGTCCCTTCATGCCTTGGAATTTCTGAATCTATTTTCTGATCTCCAGACCAGGTGTTCAGCACTTTTTGAAAACCAGGCCCCTTTTAGGAGTCTCAAATAGAACATCCAAAAATGGAGGTACCACTGATCACTCTAGAAACCTTGATCATGACTCATTCACATTACCTTCTGTTGCATTCCGTCCCACTTCATGCATTAATCCAAAGTCTCACTAGATTGCTCTTTGGGGCAAGGATTTTGTCTTTGTTCTTGTCTGTAAGGCCCCTGATGAACTATCATTGCCAAACAAATTAAAAAAAAAAATAGTGTCTCTCAATATCTAGACTAGAGAGTGAGTCTCTAAATAGCTTACATAGTGTCAGTTTAGATTGTTTCCCTGTCTGAACTGACATCTAATAAACAATCCAAAAATATTGCCTCTTGTGAGTTGTTGCTGGCTTTGCTTTTGGTTTGCTGAAATTTGAGGCATTTTTATTCACATCCTTATCAGTCAGTCCTTGAATGCGAAGAGATTTCTAACTTCTCCCTTGAAATGTGGCATGATGGATAGAAGATGATTGTAGCTATTTAGAAGGAAAATATTGAGATGGAATACTCCTCTTCATCAACTACCTAAACCAGAGATGGATGGGTGAGCACTGAAATATGCCTGTATGCCCATGTCCCCCATTAACCTCCCTCACAACAAACTCCATATTGCCCATATTAGGGCTGCAAGTCTGCATTTCACTCTTGTAAGTACCACAGTACAGCTGAAGTTGGCCAGCATTAAAGCTGGGCAAAAAATTCACAATGTTTAATTTAGCCAAATAATAGTGTCTGTCTCTGCTTGCAGACTATCCACAATCAAATCATTATTTCTTCAAAGATACTTCTTATTTAAATTTATTTGAACACATTTCTCTAAATGTTTTTTGATTGATTGTTTTGTTTTTTGCTTGCAAGCAGTTCATTTAAAGCATTTCATACTCAGAATTAGGGCCCTGCTGCTCGGTTGCGATTGGTTAGGTCGCAGGGTACTGTGCGTCCAGGGGCGGCTCCAGGCACCAGCGCAGCAAGCGCGTGCCTGGGGCCGCAAGCTGTGGGGGGGGGGGAGGGCAGTGTGACAGTCGTCATGTGGGTGGCAGTCAGGGAGCCTTCGGCAGCGTTTCTGAGGGAGGTCCCCCAGTCCCGTGGCTTTGGTGGCAATTCGGCGGCAGGTATGCCGAAGGCACGGGACCGGCAGATCACCTGCAGAACCGCTGCTGAATCCATGTGACTGGTGGACCTCCTGCAGAAATGCCGCTGAAGGCTCCCTGACTGCCTGTCTTCACTGATTGGACGAGTGCACAATTGGATTTTGTTTGCGTGCAGTGGTGAGCTCCAGCCGGTTCGCACTGGTTTGCAAGAACCGGTTGTTAAATTTAGAAGCCTTTTTAGAACCGGTTGTTCCAGGACAACCGGTTCTAAAAAGCTTTTAAATTTAACAAAGGCTCAGGCAGCTGTCCGCCCGGCCCCCGGCCACAGCTCACCTCCCCCTCTCCCCTGAATGCTCCGCCCTTCTTCTCCTCCCCTTCCCCTGCTTCCCGCGAATCAAATGTTCGCGGGAAGCCTGAAAAAAGCAGCAGGCAGGTAAGCCGGGCACGGCGGGGGAGCAGGACGGCGCGCGCATGGCCCAGTCCGGCTTCCTCTGGCCCCGGCTGAGCGCCCCAGCCCGGTCCCAGCCAAGCAGCCCCGGCTCGGGCTGGTCCCGCCTGCGCGGCTCGGACCGGCCCAGCTCGGAACCCGCGGCTGTGGCGCCGGCCCGGGGAGTCGGGCCCCGTGGAGCCAGTCGAGGTCCCGGCAGAGCGGACCCGGTCCCAGCCCCAGGCAGTGTGGTAAGGGGGCAGGGAGGGGGTGTTCGGTGGGTTGTGGAGGGGTGGATAGGGGTCGTGGTGGTCAGAGGGCAGGGAACAGGGGGATTGAATGGGGGCAAGGGTCCTGGGGAGCAGTCAGGAAGGAGCAGGGGTTGGATGTGGTGGTGGGGGCACTCAGGGACAGAGAGAAGGGGTGGTTGGATGGGGTAGGAGTCCCGGGGGGCCATCAAGAATGAGAGGAGGGGTTGGATGGGACTGCAAAGGGCAGTTAGGGGACAGGGAAGGGGGGGATGGGTCCTGGGTCCTGGGGAGGGGTGTCAAAAAACATGGGGGGCATGAGGAGGGAACCGGTTGTTAATATTTTGGCAGCTCATCACTGTTTGCGTGTATATATACACACAGACCATCTATAGTAATGACAGACACAAACCTATATTAAAAGAACATTATTAAGTTTGCAAAGTCAATCACTCAAAAGTTAGGCAATGCCAGAATTATGGTTGCCTGAATAAGCTTAATTCAGCTCCCTTGTGTGCACGCATGATGATACAGTTTTTAATTACATGATCACATACTCGTTTTTCCATTGGACCCCTGGCTGAGTCAGTGCACATGGTCAATGCTCACTTAACGCTTTTCATCCCAATCCCAGTCTCCTTGCCCAGCAAGTTCTAGTCTCACTCTCTGTCTCAGATTCTGTCTCTCCCCTGCTATTACAAATCCCAGTCTCTTTGCCCACCCATTCCCATCCTCCCTCTCCCCCGGCTCCTCATCTGATCTGTCTCTCTCACCCCACCCTGGCCTTCAGTCACCCCCCTGCCAACCACGTTCCCCTTACACACTGGCTCCCGGTTCCAATCTCCTTCCCCAGTCTTGGTGCTGTCCCCTCAGCTCCTTGTTCCAGTGTCCCAGGTCTCCCCACACACCCTGACTTCTCATGAGCTGTTTCCCCCTTCACCTCCTTCTCTCCCTCCCCCACACTGGCTCTGCTTGCCCAGCTAGTCCCAAATTCCCTCTCCTCTCCCCTCCCCTCAGCCTCCAGTCAGTCAGTCTCTTCTCCCATCCCCAGGCTTCTTGTCTCAATCTACCCCCACCCCCTGCTGATCCTGAGGTGTGGGGAGACTGAGGCGTCAGTGAGAGCACAGGAGAGACAGGCTCCATTCTCTCCTTTCAGGTGCTGAGACCCAGACCCAGGAGGACCTGCAGCAGCCCAGAGCTGCAATTGCCGGGAAAGTCTTGCTAAGCCCTGGGCTGGAGCATGCCCAGTGCACATGGAATCTTTGGGGAATTTAGTTGCTAGACTCTAAGAAGTCTCTATTGTCCAGGGGAAAAACTGTAATTTTTGGAAGGTTTATAACTTGACCACATTTGAGCAGATTGTCATATGCACAGCAAAAGGCAAATTCCTGGCACAAAGGCCAACCCTGCATCAAATGTCAAGATCCTGCTCCAAAGTACAGGAGCACTGGAGCAGCTCAATAAAAGGGTTGTAAGAATTTTTTTTTTTTTTACGTAAGCAAAACAATGTATTTTTCCCTGATCTTGGAAATGACTGAACCATTTGGGCTGAAGCTTTCAAAAAAAAAAAAAAAAAAACCCTAACCCCCGCTAACTCAGAAGCAGACACCTGGTGTGGAACATTTTAGCCTAAACAGTTACATTTTGGCAAAGTTACTAGCAACTGAAAGTAGGGTCTTATGGGAAGTGTTGGGAAACCTTAATAAATAGACAGAGCTACCAGCCCTGCCTATAATAAAGTATTATATACAGTAATAAAATGCTACCCATTATGGATCCTTTGGAACCCTGTCTCATTCCAAGCTTCATTTCACTCAAGCATATAAATAGCTTTACTGTTCATGGGAATAGTCCTCTAAGTTAATTGGACTACTTGCGTGCATACAATTTCTTTCCTCTTTAAGGGTTTGCAGGATCAAACCCGCAAGGTGCCAGTGTTCTGTACATTTTAAAGATTTTAAGTGCATCTGATCGTTTGCCAGTCATGTATGCATAATGTACTCTAAATCCCTTTGTGTTTGCTTTCTGCACGCTTTACTGATATCAGCATTAGAAGAAAGCATCTTTGAAAGTCTCTGAATTTTAGAAATCAAAATTTAAATTCACATATTCATGGTGGAATTGAAAGTGCTGATGGAATATGATTAGTAGAGTGGGACCTACACTGCATTTATTGTATGGTAATGGTACCTGATAAATATAAATAAATATAGTTTAGCACATCGCTTCACTATTTCTTGCATTGATATCACTACACACATGCATAATATACACATAGATAGAAAGATAGATGTCACATTGCCAGCAAATGAATCTTAGAGTTTAATGATACAGAAAATATAGATATTCAAACTGTAACTCCTGGTTCATATAATTGTGTTCATCCAGGCCTTCAGAATCAACGATTAAGCATTAAAAACTGCCATAAATAAGACAAGAACCCTCAATTAGATGTACTAACTTCTTAAATAAGATTTGAATGAAAAGTAAATCTCATTTAACACTGAAATAGGAGAACAATTATTGATAAACTAGAGAAGTCGTTAACAGAGAGCACAGAGTTGGTTAGAGAGGGAAGATAGTTATGATAAAAATAGTGCCTTGCATATCTGTTTTGCATTTCCTCAGATGATCTCAAGGTGTTTTACCAATAATAATGAACCCTCACATGGGAGGTATGTTGTTACTGTTATATGACCCTAATGTCCTCATATAGGGTTTATGGCGCCAGTGTACTAGGCACTGGACAAACTATTATTGGAAGATTGTTACATTATCTGACCGCACAGAAAGCTCAAATCAAGCATTAGAGGCAGGAAGTCAAATTCAAGTCATACAATAATTCTGTGTTCCCTTCACATTTGAAAGTGCAGATCTCCCTCGGGAAAATCAATATCCATGTGTTTGTACAAGCCTATTTCATCTTGATTTATGCATTTCACAGGCCCCTCCCCAGCTTGTTAGCCACACCCACTCATTGAGAAGCACTGCCATAGAATCATAGGACTGGAAGGGACCTCGAGAGGTCATCTAGTCCAGTCCCCTGCACTCAAGGCAGGACTAAGTATTATCTAGACCAGGGATCGGCAACGTTTGGCATACGGCCTGCTAGGTAAGCCCCCTGGCGGGCCGGGACGGTTTCTTTACTTGCTGCGCCCACAGGTTCGGCCGATTGAGGCTCCCACTGGTCACGGTTCACCGCTCCAGGCCAATGGGGGCTGTGGGAAGCGGCGTGGGACGAGGGATGTGCTGGCCGTGGCTTCCCCAGCCCCCATTGGCCTGCAGCAGTGAACTGCAGCCAATGGGAACTGCGATCGGCCAAACCTGCGGAGGCAGCAGGTAAACAAACCAGCCCGGGGGCTTACGCTGGTGGGCCGCATGCCAAATGCTGCCTATCCCTGATCTAGACCATCCCTGACAGGTGTTTGTCGAATCTGCTCTTGGGGATTCCACAACCTCCCTAGGCAATTTATTCTTATAAGCCCCAGGGCTTATACCTACCATGATTTATCCCATTTATTTTCCCCAACCCGCTATTAAAACGAAACTACTCAGAGTCCAGCCACAATGTCAGCCACACTTGGCAATTCCTGCCAAGGAGCAACTGTTTAATGAGGGCAGGATGGGTTTGTCAAGATCTGTTATGTGCAGTAGCAGGTAGCACCTCACAGACATTGTTATCCTTGATTTACCAGTACTGTACTACCAAGCATTTGTAAATCACGAGTCAGGCCCCCAGAATCAGGAGGTTTGTTTAAATATCATGATATTTATAATACATCTTGGGTTCTTATTTGCCTTCTGGATTTTGAGGTCTTTAGTGTTGCACTTTTGTCACATTTTTGAGCTTTTCTCCCCAACCCTAGGGGCTAGAAACTTAAAAAATAAAATTTAAAAAAAAAAAGCTGAAATTAAGTATCAAATAATCACATGACTTTCAGAGATGGGGCTTTAAGAAAAAACATCAAATATCAAGACACCTGTGATAAAATTGTGAGAGTTGGCAGCACTGCCAGTGGGAAAACTGGGCCACAGAGAGGTTATGAAAAAGGCCAACATGTTCAGAGTTGGGTACCTAAAGCTAAGCACATAAATCTGAATGTGGATTTAGATTTAAGTACTCAACATGGGAAATTTTGACCTAAATACCTTGCCCTATGCAACAGAATAAGCCTATAGCAGAATCAGTAAGGAAAGCAAGATCTCATGACTCCCAGCCTGATGCTTTAAGTCACAAGTCTATTTGCCCTTGAGTAGAGTTAGGAAACATAAATGAGACCAAATACAAAGAGGTTTCTGTTTCGTATCTTACATACATACCAATCTGTGCTAACAGGAAATTAGAGACTATTATATACTATAGTATATATGTTCATTTTTAGGACTGAATTTTGCCCCTGGACTAACATTCCTGCTCCTGGATGCTTGATTTTCATTTATTTCATTTTATCTATGTATCTTTATAACTATATAATTATACACACCACACTTATGTATACTATATTTTATCTATAAAATGTAAAACTTTGGTTGATAATTTATATCGGTTATTGATAGATACCAGATCAATACATGTACCGTGCTATTGTCAAATATGATTAAATTTTCATCCAGTCAATAGTGCATTAATTAGCAAGATGGCAAGCAATGGCTGTGTCCAATATTTCATCATGACTTCTCCTGATAAATAAATATAATCTATCGGCATTTAAACAGAGACACATAAATGAATGCACTAGGTGACCTTACCATTCGTTAAAAATGCACTACAAAGCAGCGGTACATTTCCCACCATGCCTACCACAAAATGCCATCAAAATACATTGCAAACCTAATCAAAACTCCACCAGCTGAACAAGCTGAGAGGCTATGATGTGAGCATCAGGAGACGCAACTGCTGGTGTTGATGGGGCTTTCAAAGAGGCAAACCCCTTACATGTACCTCAACCCCATGGTCTGTTTTAAGTGTTTGAAGGATTGGGGCTAGGAGCCCCTGGTGTATGCTGCGGCCATTCTAGATATGCTCAAATGTAAAGAACTCATATGGCTACAGTGCAGGTGCATTTCCATGCTGTGCATTATTGTCAACATCACACCTAGTGAACTGCCCTGAAGTCTTACTAACCGGGGCTGGTTCTTTACTAGCTTCCTAGTGCTCTGTTTAGCCTCTCACATGCTCCAAACACTTCTCAATCAATTGGTGAGTTTTCCAGGCAGAAATCCTTAATTGGTTGTGGGGCTATCCACACAGGTGAGAGTCATTAACATGAGCTTTCCTTGTAGAGAGAATGTCAGTACATGTGTTCTGAAATACGAAACAAAAGATACTAAAGAAATCAATATTTAGTATTTAATACAAACCTTTCTAATTAGCCACAAAGAAATCAATTGGGGGGGGAAGGAAATTCTCCACTTGAGGGGCTTTTCTCTCCCATGAGAACCACCAGGGAGGTAGGGAGCAATATCCATTTTCAATATTCTTCTGGACATGACATTCTTCAGGCTGCCAGGGTTAGAACAGGTCAGCACTACAGCTCTGGACCTCTGGCTTTGCCATCGACTTTCTGGGTGACCTTAGGCAATTCGACCAACCTGTGCAAGGCTGTTGTGAAGCTTGACATGTATTTGTACAGTATTTTAAGACCCTTGGAGGCAGGCAACTCTACAAGTCTGTAATGTTATTAAGTTAATAACACTAAGGTATTCCGTTAAGAGCAAAAACCAGCATCTGCTCCTGAAGTGCCAGACAAATACACTTGGCTGATTAAATAAGGACTCCCCAGGCAGAGGAATCTAAAATGGGAGCTGCAGCAGGAGCTAGGTGGATGGGAAAGGGTTTCAACAGTGTCTCCGCTGCACACAAGACCCTGGGATGACATTTGAGCTCAGTCCCTCCTTCTGTCCACACACAAATCAGTCTGACTCAGATCGACAGGCACTCAGGACTTGAGTCCTAGGACCTTGCTAGGGTTGTCCTAGCTAAACCTGCCTCACCACTGGAGGAAGATCTACCCCTTCAAGGGGGAGGACAGGAATAAGATCTGCTTTCTCTAGCCCACTCTCCTGTCTGGGGTATGAGCAAGGGGAGCGGGATAAATGATGCACGATCAAAATAGTTTTTTTTGAAAAATGAAGGACATACATTGGAAAGGTCAAATCCCCTGAGGAAAAGTCACAGTGGATAGTTTCCTGAAGATTAATTTTATGTCAGGATAGATGTCCCACTCTAGTCAGATCCAAGTTTCAGCATTTATAAACAGTCTTGATGAGTGAATAGGGCACTGGCTTGGGACACAGGAGACCTAGAATCAATCCCTGGCTCTGCAACTGGTTTGCTGGATGACCTTAGGCAAGACACTTCAAGTCCCCAGGCCTCAGTTTCCCCATCTGTAAAATGGGATAATGATACTGGCCTCCATTTTAAAGAGCTTTAAGATCTATGGATAAAAAGTGCTAGATACAAGCTAGGTACTTTTACTGGTTGTGTTATGATGTAAATGGAGGGAGGGAGAACTGGGAATGTGCTCCTCCCAACCCATACACTGCTCCCGGCCAAACACACACATTTGTTTGGCTGGCTATTAGCTTGCCTGGGGCCATAAGAATGGCCCTACTGGGTCAGACCAAATTTCCATCTAGCCCACTATCCTGTCTTCTGACAGTGGCCAGCGTCAAGTGCCCCAGAGGGAATGAACAGAACAGGTAATCAAGTGATCCATCCCCTGTCGCTCATTCCCACTTCTGGCAAACAGAGGCTAGGGCCATGAACTGAACCAATTGCATTTTTTGCATGAGAAAAAAAAAATCTACAAAAATTGTGTTTTGAAAGGTGACTGCCCATTTCTCAGAAGACTTATCTAAATAGGAGGTAAGAGGGGAGACCTATGCCTGTTGTCAGGGAAGGAGATGGTGTCTGAATGGAGGGGTCTGCCTGCCACAAGGATCTTCTTCCCATCCCATGGAGTTGAAGGGAAGATCACCAGAGTTTCTTTTCTTCTCTCCTTTTCCATGTGATGTCTGCGAGCACTGATGCATTCCTAGCTCAGTGCTGGTGCTGTCAGCAGCAGCCCAGAAGTGGCACTTTGCCAAACTGCGAATCAGATCTCAAAACCTTCCAGCTCTGTTCTAAATTTAGAGCCCACGATGTTTGTGCACATTCTAAATTTAGCAAAACGTGTTCTTTCATCTCCAGCTAACTTGGCTGCTTCTACTGCAACTGCTCATGCGGTTTTCTCCAAGTAGCTTCGTCACAAACTTTTTAGCTCATGAGGCAGCAAGTTACACTTTTTCCAGCTTCCTATTTTATGTCTTCCCATTTACGGTATAGTTTTGCCTGCGGTAAAAAGAGCTAACCCTCATCTGCCTTGGGAGCCCATATGGGCTGGGAAAGCAGGATCTGATTAAGCATATTTCTGGGCAGACATATAAGCCATTGGTGGCTCATAATATTTTTATTACAAAGCTTTTATTCACCCATTGAAATGGGAATTGTATCGTGCCAAGGAGATGAGGGAGGGATCCCTGGAAAAGGTTCCTGCAAGGTCCCGTGCTCCAAACTGCTACAAGGTACAAGGTTTGGTGCTCCATCCCTTACACTTATGGAAACAGATGACATTTAAAACAATAAAATGCCATGCTGTCAGTGATAGTGGCCATGGGTTGTAAGTTAGGGTGACCAGATGTCCCAAGTGTATAGGGACAGTTCTGATAGTTGGGGCTCTCTATACCCCCCACCCTTTCCCAATTTTTCACACTTGCTGTCTGATCACCCTATTATAAGTGTAAGCAGAGTCAGGATGAGCTCTACCCTGACATCTGGTGGTAGATTATGGGGAGTGCAGAGTGGCAGGTTCCAGTATTCGCATTAGCATTTCAGTTATTTGCATGGGCACTCCCACCCCACTTAGCATACCACAAAGCAGTATGGGATGGTTGTTTTCACAGCTGTGGGAGCCCCAATTTCGTTGTTATTGGGGCAGGAGCAATGAAATGTTGTCACCCCGATTGGGTAAATGGGGAACTACAAAATTGTCTTGTGATGGGGGGTTTCCTTGTCAGCTGGATAGCACTTGCTAGATGGGGCACATGAGTTCCAAAACCCATTGAAAGGAGAGAGGCTGGGGACAGAGATCTGTACTGGGTGGTGCAGGCTTCTTGTGTGAGCCAGAAGCACCAGTTCCACCTGTGCCTCTCTCCACTGTGGAATGTTAGAGTTAATTTTTGATTCCCTTAAGAATCTAGATACAGGTTACTGAGCTGAACTCACTGGGGCTCCCCTACTATGAGCTGGACTCACTAAGAGCTGAAATCACTGAAGAGCTGGACTTGCTGAGCTGAGAGCACTGAGTACTGTGCTTATGAGTGGGGGAGCCTGAAGCTATACCGTGGAGCAGAGCAGCTGGCAGAGCGGAGTGGAGCAGTTTGTGCAGCCACTGGGTGAGTGGAGCCAAGCAGCTCGTGAGGACGGCTGGAGTGGCTCACAGGACAGCTAGTGGACCAGAGCAGCTGGCAGAGCGGAGCAGCCCACAGAGCAAGCGGAGCTGAGCTGTTTGCGGGGACGACTAGTGGAAGCAGAACCCCATGACGAGGCAGGGCAGTTGGCCCCGAACCCACGTAAGGTGCCCCTTTCTACCCAGGCTGGGGAGGGGGACCTCTGCAAAGAGACTCTTGAACTCTGGGGCTGCACTGACCCGGGACAGAGACTTTTGGATTGTGGGACTTTTGGGACTGTGGGTGATTTGGGGGGTTGCTGGACTATTGGGCCCAGAAAGAAGGTCACGGCCCAATTTGCTGGGGTGGGTCTTTGCTCACGGTTTGACCCATGATCTCTAGTTAAGGTATTTTCCAGATTTAATGCTTGTTGTTGTTTATCTTATGTAATTAAACCTTTTCTGCTACACCAAGACTCTGTGCTTGCGAGAGGGGAAGTATTGCCCCTTCGAGGCGCCCAGGGGTGAGTGTAAGATTTTCCCAGGTCACTGGGTGGGGGCTCGAGCTGGATTTGCATTATGTTGTGGGGAAGGGACCCCTATGTATTGAACCCAGCCCTTGCTGCTATCGTTTCGGCCCGGCAGAAGGGTTACATAAGTGCACCTGGGTAATGCTTTACAAATGCTAACTACTTAATAGCCACAGCGTTCTCTGTGAGGTGGTCTAAGGGCTTGTCTACACAGTGTAGCAAGGCACACAGGAGAGGCGCAAATTGTAGTGCACTCTAAAAAGTGTTTTGCTCTGACTGCCCCCCTGAACCTGCTGATGTGTGCTAAAAAGGTTCCTAGCGCATGTTAACATAGTACTGTTTCAAACAGGACTACATCAACGTAGTTTGAAGAGTGCATCAGCAGGGTTCACGCCGGGCAGTTAGAGTACAACTGTTTAGGGCATTTCTACACTACAGAACTATGTCGACCCAAGGTCTCGTCTACACTACAATTTTAGGTCAAATTTAGCAGCGTTACCTCGATTTAAGCCTGGACCCGTCCACACGATGAAGGCTTTTTTTTTTTTTTTTTTTTTTTTTTAAACACACACTTAAAGGGCTCTTTCAATCGGATTTCTTTACTCCACCTCCGACGAGGGGACTAGCGCTGAAATCAGCCTTGCCGGGTTGAATTTGGGGTAGTGTGGATGCAATTTGATGGTATTGGCCTCCGGGAGCTATCCCAGAGTGCTCCATTGTGGCCGCTCTGGACAGCGCTCTCAACTCAGATGCACTGGCCAGGTAGACAGGAAAAGGCCCGCAAACTTTTGAATCTCATTTCCTGTTTGGCCAGCGTGGCAAGGTGCAGGTGAGTGCAGATCTCATCAGCAAAGGTGACCATGGTGGAGTCCCAGGATCACAAAAGAGCTCCAGCATGGGATCGGCTCACCATATGGGGAGACGAATCCATGCTAGCTGAACTCCGTTCCAGTAAACGAAGTGCCAAAACATTAGAAAAAGTCTCAAAGGACATGAAGGACAGAGGCCATAACAGATACACACAGCACTGCTGTGTGTAAATTAAGGAGCTAAGGCAAGCCTACCAAAAAACTAGAGAGGCAAACAGTCGCTCTGGATCAAAGCCCCGAACATGCCGCTTCTATGATGAGCTGCATGCCATGCTAGGGGGGTGTAGCCACCAGTACCCCAACCCTGTGCTTTGACTCTGTCAATGGAGAATCACGCAACACGGAAGCGAGTTTTGGGGACGAGGAAGTTGATGATGAAGAGGTTGAAGATAGCTCACAGCAAGGAAGCGGAGAAACCAGTTTCCCCCAACAGACACGATATGTTTTTCACCCTGGACCTGGAGCCAGTAACCCCCGAACCCACCCAAGACGTGCTCCCAGACCCTGAAGGCAGAGAAGGGACCTCTGGTGAGTGTACCTTTGTAAATATTACACATGGTTTAAAAGCAAGCGTGTTTAATGATTAATTTGCCCTGGCATTTGTGGCCAGTACAGCTACTGGAAAAGTCTGTTAACATGTATGGGGATGGAGCGGAAATCCTCCAGGGACATCTCCATAAAGCTCTCCTGGATGTACTCCCAAAGCCTTTGCAAAAAGTTGCTGGGGAGGGCGGCTTTATTCCGTCCACCATAATAGGTCACTTTACCACACCAGGCCAGTAGCACGTAGTCTGGAATCATTGCATAAAGCATGGCAGCATATGGTGCTTGCTGTCATTCAAACATCCATTCTTTATCTCGCTGTGTTATCCTCAAGAGAGTGATATTCATGGTCACCTGGTTGAAATAGGGTGATTTTATATAGAGGTGCCCATTCCTGCTCAGCTGTGACTGAACAGAAATGTTCCCCGCTATTAGCCACGCGGTTGGGGGGGGGGGAAGGAGGAGTGAAACGTGAGTGATCTCACACCAAACTGGCAGGCCCTCAATACAAGAGGCAAAATTCAACCTTGTAATGAAAGCACATGTGCTGTGTAATGTGAACAGCAAGGTTTAATGTGAAAGTGTACCCATTGTTCTCTAAAATGTGCCTTTTTAACTACCACTCTCCCTTTTCCTCCACCAGCTGCAAGTGTTTCTCCTTTGCAGAGGCTAGCAAAGATTAGAAGGAGAAAAAAAAAAACGCACTCGAGATGAAATGTTCTGAGCTCCTGCTGTCCTCCCACACTGACAGCACAGCAGAATGCATGGAGGCAGACAATGTCAGAGTGCAGGAAAGCACAATATGAATGCAAGGAGAGGTGCCAGGCTGAAGATGATAGGTGGTGTCAGCTTGCTGACAGAAGGCAAGAGTTGATGCTCAGGCTGCTGGAAGATCAAACTCCTATGCTCTAGCATATGGTTGAGCTGCAGGAAAGGCAGCAGGAGAACAGACCGCTGCTACAGCCCATGTAACTAACAGCCCTCCTCCCCAAGTTCCATAGCCTCCTCACCCAGCCACCCAAGAACGCGGTAGGGGAGCCTCTGGCTACCCAGCCACTCCACCCCAGGAGGATTGCCCAAACAACAGAAGGCAGGCATTCAATAAGTTTTAAAGTTTAAGTTTTAAAGTGCAGTGTGGCCTTGTCCTTCCCTCCTACCCCACCCCACCCGGTGCTTCCTTTCTCCCCAACCCCTCCTGGGCTACCTTGGCAGTTATCCCCCTATTTGTGTGATGAATTAATAAAGAATGCATGAATGTGAAGCAACAATGACTTTAGATCACCACTTTCAGTGGCAATAAGGGGGGAGGGGAGGGTGGCAGGCTTGGGGGGCGGGAGGATGTTCATCAAGGAGAAAAAAAACAGAATTTTCACACCTTAGCCTGGCCAGTCATGAAACTGGTTTTCAAAGCTTCTCTGATGCGCACTGCATCCTTCTGTACTCTAACCACCCTGGTGTCTGGCTACACGTAATCAGCGGCCAGGTTATTTGCATCAACCTCCTACCCCACCATAAATGTTTCTCCCTTACTCAGATATTGTGGAGCGCACAGCAAGCAGTAATAACAATGAGAATATTGGTTTTGCTGAGGTCTATCCAAGTCAGTAAACTCTGCCAGCGCGCTTTTAAACGTCCAAATGCACATTCTACCACCATTCTGCACTTGCTCAGCCTATAGTTGAACAGCTCTTGACTACTTACTGTCCAGGCTGCCTGTGTATGGCTTCATTAGCCATGGCATCAAGGGGTAGGCTGGGTCCCCAAGGATAACTATAGGCATTGGAACATCGCCAACGGTTATTTTCTGGTCTGGGAAGAAAGTCCCTTCCTGCAGCTTTTGAAACAGACCAGAGTTCCTGAACATGCGAGTGTCATGTACCTTTCCCAGCCATCCAACGTTGATGTTGGTGAAACGTCCCTTGTGATCCACCAGTGCTTGCAGCAGCATTGAAAAGTACCCCTTTTGGTTTATGTACTCGCTGGCTTGGTGCTCCGGTGCCAAGATAGGGAAATGGGTTCCATCTATTGCCCCACCACAGTTAGGGAATCCCATTTCAGCAAAGCCATCGAGTATGACCTGCACATTTCCCAGAGTCACTACCCTTGATATCAGCAGCTCTTTGATTGCATTGGTTACTTGGATCACAGCAGCCCCAATGGTAGATTTACCCACTCCAAACTGATGCTGTCTGGCATTGCAAGCTTCCAGAGGGCTATCGCCACTCGCTTCTCAACTGTGAGGGCTGCTCTCATCTTGGTATTCTGGCGCTTCAGGGCAGGGGAAAGCAAGTTACAAAGTTTCATGAAAGTGTCCTTATGCATGCAAAAGTTTTGCAGCCATTGGTAATCATCCCAGACCTACAACACTATGCGGTCCCACCAGTCTGTGCTTGTTTCCCGGGCCCAGAAGTGGCGTTCCACAGCATGAACCTGCCCCATTAAACACCATGATGTTCACATTGCCAGGGCGCATACTTTGTGAGAAGTCTATGTCCATGTCTATGTCCTCATCACTCTCGTCACCGCACTGCTGTTGCCTCCTCGCCTGGTTTTGCTTTGCCAGGTTCTAGTTCTGCATATACTCCAGGATAATGCACATGGTGTTTACTGTGCTCATAATTGCTGCGGTGATCTGAGTGGGCTCCATGATCCCGATCCCAGTGCTATGGCATCTGGGCTGAAAAAGGTGTGAAACGATTGTCTGCTCTGACAGAGGAAGGGGCGACTGACAACACGGCTTACAGGGAATTAAAAATCCACAAAAGAGGTGGCTTTGCATCAAGGAGAAACAACTGTCACACAGAATGGCCCCCTCAAGGATTGAACTCAAAACCCTGGGTTTAGCAAACCGTTGATTTCACGGAGGGAGGGAGGGAGGAAGCAAATGAATACAAAACAAATCGGGTCTATTTCTTGTTTTGATCCACTCCATCTTTTACATCTTTAGGCTGGTAGCAGATGGTGCAGTTCAACTGCCAGCTATCATCATCTTCTGTGTGCTCAGCAGAAGATGGGAATGACCTGGCTGAGTCACTCCCATGTCTGCCCAGGTGCCCCGGACTGACCTCACCGAGGACAGCTAAAGGAGCACTCAGGAGTACGATGACAATGGCTACCAGTTGTAATGCACTGTCTGCTGCCAAAAGGCAATGAGCTGCTGCCGTGTAGCAATGCAATCCCACGTCTGCCAACACTCAGGAGACTTACGGTGACAGTCAGCTGTATGGGCTCCATGCTTGCTGTGGTATAGTGTCTGCACAGGTAACCCAGGAAAAAAGGCGTGAAACGATTTTCTGCCGTTGCTTTCATGAAGGGGGGAAGGAAGGAGAGGGGGGTCTGATGACATGTACCCAGAATCACCCGCAACACTGTTTTTGCCCCATCAGGCATTGGGAGCTCAACCCAGAATTCCAATGGGCGGTGAAGACTGCAGGAACTGTTGGATAGCTACCTAAAGCTACCCACAGTGCAATGCTCTGGAAGTCAACGCTAGCCTCAGTACTGTAGACACAGTCTACCGACTTAATGCACTTAGAGCATTTTGTGTGGGGACACAATCAACTGTATAAAAATGATTTCTAAATCAGACTTCTATGAAATTAGGTTGAATTTATAGTATAGACATAGCCTAAATCATGTCAGCATACAGCTGCCACAGTAATTAAATTGCTTTTGATTGTCCACACTATGCACCTTGTGTCAGTGGTGCTTGTCCTCAGCAGGAGTGCTTGTACTGACTGTACTGTCAGCGTGGGGCATTGTGGAATGGCTTCTGAAAGCCAGTAACGTCAATGTAAGCAACACAGCGTTTACATTGATACTGTATTGACCTAACTACATCAATACGGACTCTATGCCTATTTTGGAGGTGGAGTTATTAAATCAGTGTAGCAGGGCAATTATTTTAGTCTTGATACTTGTATAGTTAGGTCAACATAAGCTGCCTTGCATTGACCTAACTCTGTAGAGTAGACCAGGCCTTACTAATAAATAAAAAAAACTCTACACATGTGCAGAGTTTGTTTCCCAGTGTTCCGTTCCCAGCTCTGACACCACAGAGCCTGTGTCCTCATTCCCCATTCTTATCTCCCCTATTCCCACCTCCTCCTTCCTAGCAGGCCCAAATATACCTGCAATGCATGCCCACAGTGCCACCCCTTACAACTTAGGGTCATGTTCCATTTTGAGTCTGGGGTCTTCATCCCACCACATTTGTACCTCATGGGAGGGGTAAGGAGTGAGGTTGTGCTCTGGTCAGGGACGGGCATTTTGTTTTTAGTGTTTTATACCTACCCCCACCCCAAGCCCCTTTGCCCTTCCCAACTGGTTGCTTAACTTGCCCTGCTCTTATCTGTTCCCATTGTACTAACAAATCCAGCTGACTAGGCAGAAGCAACATGACAGCGTCTTTGTCCCTTGTGTACCCATTTTAGTAAAAGATTATCAAAAAAGTCAAACCCAAAATTCTATCCTAGGCTCTAACAAACAGACTTATATACACTAACAGCATTTAATATTCCAACATGTAATCAAAATTATGGTACATATTTTACATGGGTGAGTTAATGTTACTATGAGAACCATGTCTTGCTACACAGATACAGATCTACAGAACCATGGTTATACCGACATTATGGTACGGCAATGAAACGTGAGGAAGACTGAAGAGTGGCAGATTGACTTTTCAGTTCTCACTATCTTCATCAGCTGTTCCATATTAAGGGGCAGCAAAACATCTGAAATTAGGCAATTTGTAGCCAAACCCAGCAACTGTCTCCATCAGCACTGCTTCAGTTTGAGTGGCATCCTTGATATGGACATATTAGTAAGATGGAAGACCAATCAATTACAGAGCACATTTATCAATGCCACTACCCTGGCAGTGAGAATATGGCCACCAAAAAGCTTTGTTTCTGCGATAAGACTGCAAAAGATGGACATAGAATAAACATTCAGCCAGACCATCTTAAGGACCTAGCTAGAGATTGATCTGGGTCATGTTCAGTCTGCAAGGAGACTATGTCCCTTTTGGGATTTGCCTTGATGATGATGATACTTGAATGTGTGAACAATAATTTCTGTATTCCTTGAGTGTTTAAATGGGTATCCTTGCCAGTACATTAATATAGGGAATGTTTTTGTTCTTATCTTTTAAAATCATTTCCTTTAAAAAAATGAAACAAAGAAGCTGCCTGTGCCTGCTAATATGGAAAAATCCCACCTAAAGTTTGACATTTATACTTAAGATGAAACAGGTTCCTGGAAGTAGAATTCACAAGCTATTGTGGTGTTTAGAGCTAGAAAGAGAACCAAGCGGACATACTTGGTGGAGTCAATTCTCTGCAAGGCTGGCTTAAGAGTGCATCAGAACAACTTAAATAAAAAGCAGCATTTGAGGACAGAAGCAAAAGAAAAAGCTAGACGTCTTCTATTGGAGAGCTATGCTGTGTGGGCTCCAGTGAAACATTGAAATCCTGTATACACTACAAAAAACAGGTGTAAATATGATTGTGACACATGCTGGTGGCTAGAGTGGGGATAACTATGCATGTGAATTATTATTATGAATACCTAGCTTTCATATAGCACCTTTCATCAGTAGATCCCCATGCACTTTACAAAGGATGTAAATATCTCCATTTTACAGATGGGGAAAATGAGGCATAGAGAGGTGAAATGACGCACACAAGGTCACCGGTAGGGCTTATATAGAACCCATGTCTCTTGTATCCCAGTATAACACTGTCCGTTAGGCACATTGGCTCCCTGCCAAGGGTAGGTTTGAAATTTACATAATCTGGGTGTAGCTCAGGTTTCAATGGCCACAGCAAGTCCCTGTATAATTATTACAGCTGTGCCCAAAGGCCACAACTGAGACTGGAGCCTGAATGTGTTAGGACATGTGACTGAATAAATGATAACAAAAATCAGATGTGATAAATAACTGAAGGTGACAGGTTTTACTTTAAGCTATTACACAGGTAAATCTTGTCGTCTCTATCTAAATCCTGATTCAGCCAAAACTTCCAATGAAGTAAATGGGCCAAATTCTGATTTGTCATGGTTTTACATCATTTTAATATCTTTCAAGTAGTGATGAGCTGAAGTTCTCATTTAGTTTTTTATTAAAAATGTATTATAAATGTCTAACAATTCTAAAGCAATTAAACTATAGCATAAAACTCTATATAAAGAGAACAAACTCTGGCAAAGCAACAACAAACCTGCATGCACACACTTCTAAAAAAAACAAACCAACCAAAAAACGTTTCTGCTATGTGTCTCTATGGAACCTTCCAAGCAATCTCCTCTTCCTTTCACTTGCATGTCTATGTTTTCCTTTAGAAGAGATGTAAATTCTCCCCCTATGACATGACATTCTTCAAATTAGTCATCAATCTTAGAAATAAGATGCTTAAATGAAGCAATTTCTGCCATGTCAACCTCTCAATCTTTTAAAAGAGGAACACAAGAGCTTTTCCACCTTCTAAGGACCAATCTTTTTGCACAACCAAGGATATTTGCAATCCATTCCTTAGAAGAGTTCTGTATTGAAGAAAAAAAATGTAGCAAATGTAGTTCTGACTCACCTGGTAATGTATGATACCAGATTATTTCTCTAACATTTAGAATCTTTGAACAAAAATGTCTAATATTTAAGCCACTGCCAAATAATGTCTAAAATTACCATTGTTACCCTTATTCTCCCAGCACACATCATTGCTCAGCAGTTTGCATTTGAACACGTACCATACATTTGTTTTATTTATAGAATCATAGAAATGTAGGGCTGGGATGGATCTCAAGAGGACCTCTATATTTTATTATAATTCCATTTACACTCATTAGCAGGTGAAGGATGTCCCAGAAAAGTTTGGTTACTACCCTAAGATATGAGGGACCTGAGGCCAAGTCTCTGCTTTGCCACAGACTTCCTACGTGACCATGGACAAATCATGTTGCGTCAGGTTCCCATCTTTAAAATGAGGATAATAGTAATGCCCAACCTCACAGAATATTGTGAGCATAAATGCATTAAAAATTGTGACGTGTTCAAATACTATAGGGGACATACAAGTATCTTAGATTGACATATCCCATCTGTCCAATGTATTTGATCATTGTCGCTCAAATCATGCATTTGGGTGTCTTGTTGAACAAGATGCACCATGATCTTATAAGGTTATTTCATATTTTTGCATCCTTCCTATATTTCCTGGTGCGATGGGTTGCCAACCCAGGGGAACAGTCTGAAAACTGTGGGAGCCTCTCTCCCCCCAATCTCCCAGCTGGGCAGGCACTTCTCACATCACTTTGCTGGAGATACAGGGCCTGGGGAGGCTGGCTGTATCACTCAACATGACAGCAGTTGGTGCCACACACCCAGCTGAACTACCTGAGTGGTTTACCTAAGCCACCCATGGACAGCCAATTTCCCAGCTCTCCAGGCTTGCATCCCTGCTAGAGTACAAACCCAGAATTATACCGTCTTCCACTGCACAGGGATCTGTACAATGCAAGTTCATTAATATAATTCACCTTCCCCTGGTTGTGGAAGAGATATGCACAACAAGCTTGTGTTAACCAAGCTGAGATTTTCCACAGACAATTCACTCAAAATACACTGATTAAAATAAAGCATAAAACTAGTTTAACAACTACAGAAAGATAAACTGATTATAGGTGGTAACAAACAGATCAAAATAAATTACCCAGCAAAAACAAAAACGCAAACTAAGCCTGATTTACTAGATAGATAGGATGGGAATTAGCAATTTCTCACCCTGACGGATGATATAATCAGTACACCAAGTTTCCATACACAGGCTAGAAATCCATTTAGCCTGGGACCAGCAATTCCCCAAGTTCAGTCTTTGTTTCTCAGGTATTTCCAGGAGTTTTCTTCTATCAGGAGATATCACTGCCCACCTTATATAGCTTTTCCATATGGTGGGAACCCTTTGTTCCAAGCTCAGTTCCCAGAACAGTTTGTGGAAAAATACAGATACCAAAATGGAGTTCAGTGTCATGTGGTCTGGTCACATGACTCGCTAGGGCATAGCAGCCATTATTATAGTCTGGCTGAAACATTCATAGGAAGGCTAAGCTCCTCCATTGCCCATTGTCTTTGTTGATGAGCCATCAGTACTGTCTGGCTCCTTCATTGTTGTACTTGAAAGGCTAGTTGTGGGTGTTACCCAGAGTAAGCATGTTTGAAATACAGATACATAGTATATATTCATAACTTCAGATACAAAAATGATACATGTATAGAAATAGGGTACTCATATTCAGCAAATTATAACTTTTCCATAGACACTTCACAAGATATAACTTGTACAAGATGCAGCACAATTATGTCATAATCATACCACTATGAAGAATATTGGGTGCATGTCACACCTGAGGATGAGGAATAATGGTTCTATGATTAAAGCACTTCAGGAGAACTGGGTTCTGTTCTCAGGTGTGCAATTGATTTCCTGTGTAAACTTAGATAAGTCACTTAAGCCCTGAAGCTGCAGCTGATTACACAGATGCACCAACATGGAGCTCCATTAAAGTCAACCTGGTTATGAGCAGGGGCAGGCCTCTGCCTGCATGCAGCAAATTAGAGGATTGGGGCCTATATCTGTCTTTCCCTCAGCTTCTTATCTGTGATCTGCCTCAGAGGGGTGTTGTGTGGGCACATACTTATTGAAGTATGTAAAGTGCTGAAGTAATCTAGTGACAAACACCAAAGTAAAACCTATAAATACATTAAACACACTTTAAAACTGAAGCTCAAAAACTCTAAATGTCTGTAGATGGGTACCGAGGTATGGTGGACCTTTGCATAAACTAGTAAATCTCCAGGTTACCCAGATTCTGAGCTGTGACATTAAAGTTGTCTGGTGTCTGGAATAGCCTATATCATCTCTCCTGGAGTGACCATTACAAAATAAATCTTCCATTTTTACATTACTCCCTGAATGTATTGTTTAAAAGGAAAAAAGTTCACATGAAGAGACTGGCTGGATGCAATATCTTATTCAAATCCATCATTTAGTCAGTCATATTGGCATGATGGTAAGTGAGCTCTCATTTTATGTATATATATTCTGATTTAAATGCCCAAATGTGTTTGGACTTCCTGCGTAGGCTCTTGTGTTAAAAAGCTGGACATCTTTACTGTTCTGCAAAGCAGAACAGTAAAGAGTAAGGAAAAGGTACTGGGGGAAATCAGGGAGTCCTACTTTGTCCAGAGTAGGGGTTGGAACTAGCATAAAAATGAGACTTCTGATATTTGTTGAAAGCCAATTCATTATTTATGGGGGAAACCTGTAACAATAATTTTGGCTATAGTAGACTAGAGTACTAATGTAGCCCAAAGGTGCAAATTTTTAACAGTGAGGGTAATTAACCATTGGATAACTTACCTAGAGATGTGGTGGATTCTCTATCACCCGAAGTGTATATCTCAACAGGGAGTATCTTTTTAAACTATATGTTCCAACTCAAACAGAAGTTATAGGCTTAATGATGAAATTGGCTTGATGGCAAAGTTTTTTGGTGTGTGTTATGCAGGCGGTTAGACTAGATAATCATAATTAATCCTTCTATCCTTAAAATCTACATATCTATAAATCTTCTACAACAAAGGAGGTCTGTGACTACTCAGATTACACAGCCTAAAATCAATGATAGATAAAAAAGTACGCTAATAACACTGTGCAATCTTTGGATTATGTGATAAGGATGGATTTACCCATGACAATTGCAGCATGATCTAGCTATTTTAGTTTTTTGGGTTTTTTTAATTTTATAAAATCAAAAGTTAGACACACAAACCTCTTTTCATACTTAGTGAAGCAAATTTGCCCCTAGGTACAGTCCTTGAATGCCAAGTTAATTTAAATTAACTGTGAATGTCAAGAGTGAACTTCTACTGCCAAGTTTAAAATAAAAGAAATAGCAATCATAATATATTAAGACAATGTAACATTTTTACTTCTAGAGTCTCAAAGTGCTTTAGGGAAAAAAGGCAGATTCTGCTACCCTTACTAGCATTGAGTAGTAACCTACTGACTAAATAGTCCTGTGGCAATCAATGGGACTACTTCCAGGGTAAGATATTATTCAACATCAGTAAGAGTGTCAGAATCTAGTCCTACCATAGTGTAGGGTAAATTTACACTATGGAGAATATACTGCCATTGCTATGTTGACATAGCTATGATGGCATAATCCCTTAGTGTAGACACAACCTACACTGACAGAAAGGGTTTTTCCATGAGTGTAGGACGACCCCCACCCTGATGGTTACTATATCAACAGAAGCTGCATCTGCACTGAGGATTATGTTGGCATAGCTATATTGGTCAAGAGGGTAGATTTTTCATACCCCTGACTGATGTAGCTCAGTTGACCTAACTTTAAGTGTAGACCAGGTCTAAGGGCTAGTTTTCACTACCAGGGTAAGTCAACCTAAGTTACGCTACTCCAGCTATGTGAATATCATAGCTGGAGTCAATGTAGTTTAGGTTCATTTACCCCAGTGTCTTCGCTGAGCTGTGTTGATGGGAGATGCTCTCCGATTGACTCACCTTACTCTTCTTGGGGAGCTGGAGTGCTGGAGTCAACTGGAGAGCACTCTGCCATTGATTTAGCAGGTCTTCACTAGACCCACTAAATTGACACCCACTGCATTGATTACAGCAGTGTTGATCTCCCCGGTAGTGAAGACAAGCTCAGTCTTACAACACACTTATGAGCTTGGGAACTGAAACACAGAGGAGTGACATGAGCAAGGTCATAACAAGTCAGGGATAGAAGCCATGGGACCAAGTCTCCAGTACTCTTCACTTTGGATAGCCATTTACTCTAGTGCAAAGGGAGTGCAAAATACTACCATTCTGAATTAGTAGTATTTTGCACCCACTGTGCACTTATATAAATGACTACACAGGGTAGAGAAAGCAATAGTTCATTGGGTCCTACGAGTCCATACTGGCAATGCATACACAGACTGTTACACTATTAGATGGAAATGCTAGCAGAGGCATAATTTTAATTTTAATATTAATAGGGAAGGGGGGAGGGATTGCTCAGTGGTTTGAGCATTGGCCTGCTAAATCCAGGGTTGTGAGTTCAATTCTTCAGGGGGCCACTTAGGAATCTAAGGCAAAAATTGGTCCTGCTAGTGAAGGCAGGGGGCTGGACTTCCAGTTCTAGGAGATTGATATATCTCCAATTACCTTTATAATTACAACCATGAAAAAGGGTGTTATAATTAGTAAAATTATATGGCCTTAACAGTTCTGGCTCCCTTTCTGAAATTATTCATGTTTTTTAAGCAGTAACATAGCTCATTAACTACACTCTTTATGAGGATTCTACATCCTGGAAGTGTATCAACTTGATTTTGTAAGTCTACAATGGCTGCAAACTTCTCCCTTAATTTATTCAGTAAATTTCACATTCTTTAGACAAGACGTATTGAATCTCAGGCTCTGGGATTTGATTGATCCCAGTTTGGAGGTAATATGTTATCTTGTTGCAGCAATATCTGACAGGTGTTTATTATGGATTTTTTAAAGGATAAAGAATCCTGCACAAGAGCTACCAAATTTTGTGAAATCCCTAAAAGTCATAAGCAGAAAAAGACTTTGAAGTCAGACAGAGCTGGTATGGTATAAAAATGCTCTTTAAGCATCAAATAGAAAGTATAATGTAAGGCCTGATCCAAAGCCTATTGAATTCAATGGATTTCTCCTTGCAATTAGCAACCTGACATGGTATTTTCACTCCGTCCTAAACTGTTCTATAGTTCTTATCTGTCCTGGTAAATAGCTACCCTGTTCCACCCAAGAGGTGACAGCATGTCAGTCATGAGTGAACTGATTAGCACATATAACTATGTTTATTATACTATATAAATGGTGCTGGTATCCATGAAATAAATTGGCAACTATGTGATAAACTGCATTTATCATGCACTTTGGACATCCTCATCTGCACTGTGCCCACTAATCTATTTTTGCTGAGACTGTCTAAATATTCTGAGCCACTGAGAAACTTTCAAAACATCTGCAATTTTTAAAATTCATTGCAAGTCTTGGCTCTGTCTTGGCTCAGATTTTCAAAGCTACCTGGAGGATACAGATTCCAAACTCTCATTAATTTCCATGAGAACAGTGTGCCTAAATCTTGGGAGCAGCTTTAAGAGCTCAGCCTGTATTCACGGCATGCTTTTAAGTCAAAGGTTTATTCTTTTCAGTAAGTACACTCCATAGCTGAAATATGAATTAATTAAGTGAAAGAAATCCTGCTACAAGATGGAGTAATGGTGTAAGGCCCGGATTTTTAAAAGTATTAAGGCATTACTCTGCTCAATGTTGAAAGGGCTAGTGACTTAGGAGCCTAGGTCTCATTTCCAAAAGTAACTTAGGAGGCTACAGTGAGATTTTAAAGGTATTTAGGCATCTACCTTTCATTGATTTTAATTGATTTCACTTAAATACTTTTAAAAATCTGGGCATTAAGTGACACTGAAAGTCAGTTGATTTCAATGAGTTAGTCACCTAGACACTTTTGAAAATTCCACTAGGTGCCTATCTGCATCATTTGGCACCCAAACATCTTTAAAAATCTGGCTCATAGACTTGCCATTGCTGAGCTCAGCAATGCCCAAATACTTTTAAAGATCTGGGCTGGAATAACTGATTCTTGGCCCCTTCCAACCTGATTCTTTGATACCGTGACACTCAGCATTGCAATGTCCGATACCTAGGCATGCTGCTGACTAGTGGATTTCTCAGCCTCGAGTTAAATGCCCAGGCTCCCAGCACCTAAAAAAGGGATTATCAGAAGCAAGCAAGCTGAACAGGTAGCCACAAACTACTCAGGAGTGAAATGCAGAGGAAAGGGGCGGGACCAGATCCTGAAAAGTATTTAGGTGCCTAACTCCCACTGATCTGGGCATAGG
Organism: Mauremys mutica; assembly: GCF_020497125.1. Classification (NCBI taxonomy): domain Eukaryota; kingdom Metazoa; phylum Chordata; order Testudines; family Geoemydidae; genus Mauremys; species Mauremys mutica. Next base: position 9,711,065 of record NC_059077.1, read on the forward strand.
CACCAGCTTCTAGTTGCCCCAGGGGAGCTCTACCCCAAGGCCCCACCTCCACTCTGCCCCTTCCCCTGAGGCCCTGCCCCCATCCCACCTCTTCCTGCCTCTGCTCCACCCCCTCTCCAAGGCCCTCCCCTGCCACTCTGCCCTCTGCCAAACTCTTCCCTGAGCTGCTAAACAGCTGTTTGGCAGCACCCTGATTAGCTCATCAGGGGCACCACCAAACAGCTGATTGGTGGTGGTGCCACTGAACAGCTGTTGCCTGCCTGTGTGTGCTGAGCACCCTGTGGATCTGGACCATAAGTGACTGACAGGCCAGAGGGAAGCACTTCCTTCTGCGTGGGATTCTGAGCTGTGAATCCCCTTCTGGAATTAGGTGCCTAAGCCAGGTCTGCCCTTTCTCAAAGAACAAAAATATATATGAAACAGCAGCAGAGAGATCCACTAGCCCAGTGGTTAGGCCACTTGCCTGGGATGTGAAAGATCTAGGTTCAAGTCCTGGCTTAGACAGAGTGGGGATTCCACCCTGGATTTTCACATTTCTGCTTTCTTCTGTGCAGGGCCAAATCTGTGGCTGTCCTACTGGCTCAAGTACTGTTGGCGAGATAGATTCTTAACTGTGTGTTCCTACACCTAACTCTGGAGCCACTAGGACTCAGGGTGGCTTGTTAGCTGTGGGCCAGTAGCAGGACTCAGGGCATTTTGTGCCTGTTCACTGGCAAAAAATTAAGTACCAATGGGGTAAGGTGGTAACTGAGTGATGGTTTTGAGGATCTCTATGGCACCTGAATGTTCATAAAATCATAGAAGATGAGGTCTCTTCCAACCCTAAGGAGGTCATCTAGTCCAACTGCCTGCTCAAAGCAGGACCAACCCCAACTAAATCATCTCGGCCAGGGCTTTGTCAAGACGGGCCTTAAAAACCTCTAAGGATGAAGATTCCACCACTTCCCCTCCAGCACCCATTCCAGTGCTTCACCACTCTCCTAATGAAATAGTTTTTCCTAATATCCAACCTAAACCTCCCCAACTGCAACTTGAGACCATTACTCCTTGTTCTGTCATCTGCCACCACTGAGAACCGCCTAGCTCCATCCTCTTTGGATTCCCTCTTCAGGTAGTTGAAGGCTGCTATCAAATCCCCCCTCACTCTTCTCTTCTGCAGATTAAATAAGCCCAGTTCCCTCAGCCTCTCCTCATAAGTCATGTGCCTCAGCCCCTTAATCATTTTCGTTGCCTTCTGCTGGACTCTCTCCAATTTGTCCACAGCCTTACTCCAGATGTGGCCTCGCCAGTGCCAAATAGAGGGGAATAATCACTTCCCTCAATCTGCTGGCAATGCTCCTACTAATGCAGCCCAATATGCTGTTGGCCTTCTTGGCAACAAGGGCACACTGCTGACTCATATCCAGCTTCTCATCCACTGTAACCCCTAGGTCCTTTTCTGCAGAACTGCTGCCTAGCCAGTTGGTCCCCAGCCTGTAGCAGTGCATGGGATTCTTCCGTCCTAAATGCAGGACTTGCAGACATCGAAAGGGGCAGTTAGGCACCTCAGTACCTGACTCTGGCTCTAAATCCTACAATTCTTCCACCCTTGAGCTGAATTTATCTTATTCTATATGTCTTGCCATTCAAATCACTGGCACTCCTCAGTGTGATCACGAGTGGCAAGGTAGGGCCTTTAAAGCATTACACAGACTTTAGTTGTGCATTCTCCATTAAAGCCCTAGAGAATTGTGTAACAAAAGTGAAGGGAGCAAAAGCTATATCTATTGGAGAATGGAAAGAGTCAATGGTCAGCACAATGATCAGCTGTTTAAATTATTCCATTAAATAGACTGTGTGCTACATTTTGAATGGTCTGAAAACACACTGAAGGGGGAAATCAATTGCACCCCCGCAGAGCTATCGAGATGGATGCCATGCTGCTAAACTGTTTAATGTATTCAGACTTTAATTTGAACCTGGTGAGGCAGTGTGAGACAGACATGGCAGCAGTGCCTCCATCTTAATAGGATCTGACACCCAGTCCGGATTGCCACCAATGCTGCACAGCTGGTGAACATCTGGCTCAGCAAGGGAGGCGAGACTGGATGTCCTCAGGCTGATGTAGTAACAGTGATACCATGCACATGTCTAGATGTGCTCTGTGGTTGCTGTCAGATCCAATCTTATCCAAGAGCAAGTCTGAATGGCTAGTTTAAGACTACAAGCTAAACTTTTACATGGCTGCTGTCTCATATTTAGGCTAAAGCTGAAGTCAACTCACTATTTCATCTGCAGTGCACATTGTCAGCACAACTAGGAGGAAGGGTTTTACTTTCAGCTGTGATCTTGAAATGATGCCTGTAAGCTGCTTGAAGCCAATTAGCACTATGTAATTACAGTGGCAGCAATAATACTGTACCTGGTGCTGGGCGCTGGCAGCTTGCTAAAGGGTGAGAGGAAGGATGGGATTCTTGGTTCAACTTGGGGCTCAGTGTCTTGCTATCGAAAGCCTTGGTAGAAATACATGGTGAATGTGCTGTGTCAGTTTGCAGTGCTGAGCTAGCTAATGTACATTTATGTCCACTAAGTTAAAGGGACAGGTTTTTCTTTTGGAAGGGATTGAGGATAAAGGGCCTCTCTCCCTCAAGTCTGCAGCTAGGGAAGCTGTGTGGGGGGAAAAAGAGGAAAAAACTATATATTTATTTCAGTTATTATTTGTATTCCAAGAGCACTCAGAACTGCCAGCTGAGACCTGGTGCTCTACAAACTCATAGCAAGAGACACTGCCCGCTCCAAAGGGCTTGCAGTCTGAATAGACTAGACAGGCAAAGGAAGCTTTATCATCCTCATTTTATAGATGGGGAATTAAGATGCACCCAGATGAAGTGATTTGCCCAAGGTCACAGAGGAAGTATGTGGCAGTAACAGGATGTGAACACAGATCTAATAAATCCTACTGGGCCGGGGTGCTCCACTCACTGTCGTTATGGTGCCTCCTTCTGGTTGCTCTAGGTATTAGCTCCATGACCCCTCCTACAGCTGTATGCTGTCACTCTGTCTCTGATCTGCAGCCCCTCTCTCGCTCCAGGAACCACAATGTTGTCTTTGTGACTAGGCCCTCCGGCCAGGTCACTATTTGTGTTTCCCCCTTCTGGGGTGTAGTCCTTCACAGTCTGTCACTCCCACAATGCTCCAGGCAGTCTTCCAGTTCACTGCCCTGCTGGTGCTGCTTCCTCACATAAGGAAACCCAGGGACCCTCAACCCAGCAGTTCTGGGCTTTACTCTTTCAGCCCTCACTGCTTCTTCCCTGGACTGCTTCCTACTCTTCTGGTTGTGTCCCCCAAACTGCTTTCTCTGGACATACCAGCTCCAACTTCCAGCTCCCTACTCCCTCTTCCCAGAGAGCGACAACAGTTGTTTTCAGCAGTCCTTGTCTGTTGCCAGCTTCCTGGCTTCATAGGCCCCGCTTGTTGCTGCCCAGCTGAGTCTGCTTAAAATCAGTTCTCTGCTCCCTAGCTCTTCCTCCAGGCCTGCCTGGCCACCTTTACCCAGGTCCGGCCACAACATTTTGGAACCTGAGGCAGGGAGCTCAAATGATGCCCCCATGCCTGGGCCAAAACTTTGAAGGTCTCAATTCTGCCTTCTTCCAGTTCTACTCCTCTCATGGTTCTGCTCTGCTCCCTACCCCAATAAAGGAGAACTAACAACTTAAAATGCCTTGTTCCAAAATATTAAGTAACGCAACTTTCAAATGCCTGAACAGCAAATGTAACTTTTCTTGTCTGCATGGTAAACACTGGCATTTTTATCTGTTTGATTATTCAAAGTGGTGCTTTCTGTGCCTTCTTGGTTGCAAAGATTTGAACTGCTTCCTGAAGGTCCAAAGTCTAGGCCAGTTCATGCTCTATTGAGATGGTTGCAAGGCCGACCAGCCTCTCCTGTGTCATTTAACCCTCCATTCCCCCAAACATGCATATGGTCAGCACAGAATTTATGTATTTATTTCCTTTTGTAACATGTGGAAAAGTTTGATCCAACTTTGTGTTTAGTACAAGTCATGTTGCCTGGATGGGACAGCCAGGTGCCACATGTGACATAGATTGAACTGTATCTTGGGCCCTGCCTGCATTCTTGGGGGCTTTTAAGTCACCTGTAGGGCCTCTTCTTGTAAGGAATAAGTATTGATTACTTGTGATTGAGGAGGAGAGCGAGAGTAAGAGCTGAAGCCTGATAGATTGTGATTGCCATGTTCTGAATCCCAGAACATTTAAATCCTCCAATGATTATGTAAACAAGTTTGTACATATTCATCAAATATGCAAAGTAGGCAGTTGCAGCATGCAGTCAATCTCCATATTTCTGGATCTTCAGACTTAACGTGTCTTTATTTAAACTTTTCACTGAAAGTGAAAATCCTGAAAGGGACATTCAGCCAGACTGGAACTGGAGAGAAGGTTTGTTAGAAATCTAGTGCAGGTGGCACACGAGCTGATTTTCACTGGCACTCACCCTGCCTGGGTCCTGGTCACTGGTCTGGGGGCTCTGTATTTTAATTTGATTTTAAATGAAGCTTCTTAAAACATTTTAAAAACCTTATTTACTTTACCTACAACAATAGTTTAGTTATGTATTATAGACTTATAGAAAGAGACCTTCTAAAAGTGTTAAAATGTATTACCGGCATGAGAAACTTTAAATTAGAGTGAATAAATGAAGACTTGGCACACCACTTCTGAAAGGTTGCCCACCCCTGATCTAGTGAAACCAATCTGTTTAGACTACCACAGCCATAATTTATTACTGCTGTTGATAACTTTCTCAGACCTTTTCTTTTGGAGCTCATGTCTCTTGCTCGAACGTAGCCAAACTCTTTTGGAAACCTTGAAGCTATTCCATTCCACTTGTGTTTTGAGTTTTCTAACTTTTAACAAAAAACAGTTTTTCCTTTCACAACCAAAAACTAAATAAACCCTGATCCACCCTGTTTCCCCCATTCAGATACCTCAAAAATAGCTTTGCTTTTAAATTTCAAGCATAGCACATCAGCACAAAATCCAATTTTGCCTTTTTTGAACACAATGGCGAAAGTGTCGACTGACTTCCATGGAAGCATGAACTCACCCGCAATCTGGAAGGAAGGACGTCTACTTGCTGTGTTCAAAAATCTTGCCCTTAAAATGTGCCTCAGTTAATTTATTGGATTTCAGAATGTGCTGATATTTTTCATTCTCTGAATATGCTGCTGCATCAAATGTACTGTGCTTCTAGCTTTCTCTGGCAGCTGCTGCCATATGGGCAAAAGTTTCCGGTTCTTAAATCTGACTGGTTAGGAAGATAACAGAATAAGATCATGTTGGGTCATGTGTGACTTGTGACCTTGTGTTCAAAGGTTTTTATAATGCTGTAAAACTTGTCTTGCACAGCTATTCAAGAGTCTAAAGTGTAGCCTTTTATTTTATTTAAAATGAATTTAGTAATGTTTTATTACACTATCGTGGGTTCAGCTTTCATGGTTACACTTTTAAGATCAGAGTGAAGTCAGCTCTGCTACTCACTTCAGATTTAGAGTTTCTAGGAACACAGACCAAGGATAGTGACCACACGGACATTTCATAAGTGAACGGTCTAGTCTGTTTTACAGGTTTTATTAAAGCAACAGTTAAAGTTACGATTACCCAAGCATATAGAAATACTATAAAGACCTATGCACAAGTTAAAAATATAGTTATACTCACATCCTTAATGGTATTCTGATGGCTGTCTTGCCAACTGATCATCAGTAGAGGGATAGTTCATGCTAGAGTTTCCCATAAGAAGCCCAATTTTCCTAAGTGGGGCACCCTCTTTTTAAAATGTGATTTTGACTACAAAATGTAGTGCATGCTAAGGTTAGGGCATATGTTAGAAAAATGTGACTACCGTGAATCTTGTAAGCAAAAAATTACTCTTACTGTTAATTTTTCACAATATCACCCATTGGTACATCTTTTCCCGTAATCCTGTGGCATAGGGTCATTCTTTGGTCACTTATGTCAAGCATTTCTTAAGCCTATGTCCTAGTATGGCTAAGCTAAAATCTTACAGGCCTCAGCCTGTAGGCCTTGCATTTCAGCCTTACTTATATGAATACCTAATACATAATTATCCCTTCTAACTACTGATCAATCTTCTAATCCTACAGTTTAACTCTACTTAGCATACATTGATTATATATGACATAACATGTTAGTTAATCATATCACACAGTAAGTGAGCACTAAACTAAAATCATTGGCTACAAAAGGAAAAACTGACCTCCTGTCATTAGTGGAGTTTGCCTTCAACCAAAGGTTAAAGAAAATGTTTAGTAGACAGTATGGACCAAATTCTGCTCTCAACTCATCCTGTGCAACTTCAGTGAAAACCTCAAAGAGCAGACTATGTCAACAGAGGGGTAGTCATGTTAGTCTGGATCTGTAAAAAGCAACAAAGAGTCCTGACTATCTAGTCTAGTATCTGGTCTCAGACCATGGCCAGTACCAGACAGTTATGTAATAACCTGCCCAGAGAAAGTTTCTTCCTCATCCCTTTCATGTAGTGGTTGATTTATGACTTGAAGGATAAGGGTTTTGATCTCCTATCATTTTTCTTTAATCCTACATGAACCTGCATGGGATGTTTTAAGATGATTTCTAAAGACAGCAGAGTTACTCACTAGGTGATCCTTAGTACAGATTTCACCTACATATCACTTTCTGTAGGAGTATGACTAGAGGGTTAAATAAGTCATTGGACTCTTCAGCCTTCTCTTTGTAAAGATTAGGGTGTGAACCCAACCATGCTGGCCAAATCTCAGACCGGGTAGCCCTACCCACCCCCACTAACGTTTTGCATTGGTGGCAGTTCTGAAAAAACACAGAAAAAAAAATCAGTGTGTGTCAAACTGAACCTGAATTTATTTTGGAATTTTTGATTAATTCAAAAAGTCGCATGGGATCTGTTCCAGGGAGGGGATTTGAAGGTGGCTCCTCCACATCTCAGGAGAGTGCCCTAAGAACTGGGCTAAAGGTTAAACAGGTAGTAACAGCACCATCACCACTTCCTCTTCCTCTTCTGGACACTTTGTGACTGGCTAAACATTTATTTCAAATCCTCAAATAGTTTTGTGTCAACCAAAACTGCATTTTGGTCAATTAAACCTATTTGTAGGTTTCACCCATGTTTAATGCTAATTGCCTTTCCACACCTATAATCCATTGTGGTGGCTGTTGGACCATATCTGCTTCAGCGTGAACCACCCCCTTTACTCTCCAACCACTCCTGACTCAGCTGTCTATGCTGTACTCAAAAACAGTAACCCACTTCCCCTGCCAGGGTCTACTATCTCTGCTTCATCCACATCAATAGCTCTTTCCTACTGCAGGGACCTTGTTCTAGCTGCTCTTTCCAAATCATTGCTCTGTGATCCTGATTCTTTCCACTGCAAGAAGCCCCCACCTGGGCTTCTGCAGCATCTGGTAAGATGCTTTGGATTTGCCCATTAATTGTTAAACTACAACTCTGCCGCAAAAGCTTTACTCATTTCTCCTTTAGCAATTTCAGCTAGCTAAAGGAACAGTGTTCCCAAGGTCTATGCAGACAATTAACCCTGACATCCCTGGAAACTAACAGTGGTTATAACCCCTCAGGAACAGTGAATAACTTAATTAAAAGTTCAGTCATAGAAGGGGCTGCCTAATAGTGACTATGTTAACTCCCATTATATGATTTCATACAAACCCCTATCTCTAAATGGTTTGAGTTAAGTGATACAGTTACCAAGTTAAAATAAAATATCCCACGGTAAGACAGACAAGGAGAAGTTTAAACAAAGAAGAAAAGCTATCTTGCAGTGATGTTAGACACTAGATGGGGGAGCTGATAATGCAAAGAAATACATAGACTATTTCAGATGGCAGGGGCTGTAGAGAAGGACCCTTGCCATGACCATGTGCATGCCACAAGGATCTGATCTGGGAAAATACGTCACAACAATTCTATGAATATTCACTCAAATTCTCAAATGAATTGACTGCACCGTGTTCAGCTCCTTGTGAGTTAACTTTCCACATATGTTCAAGCCCTCAAATTGTACCTTCTAAATGTTCCCAGAAAACTTATTTCCAAGTAGTAGGTGATGGTTTCCATGAATACTAAGTTTGTCATATATATGTGGTCAAAGTACCTAAAAACTCCTCCAACCAAGGGAAAGAAACAATATCAGGTGACTTGCAGACCAGTCACAACTAGCTTACAGAATGTTGCTATTGACCTCTCACGAGTAAAACAGTTTGTGACCAGATCATAAAGTTAAAAAAAATGCAAAAACATTAAAAATTTTCATAGAGAATAAAATTCATGTCTCTACAAGGACCAGTACAAAATGCATAATCCCCCATAAATCATAGGAATATATGTGCTTGTAGACATGCAGACTCACCCCTGTGGCACCTCCTACTGGTTGTCCTCAGAAATTAGCTCTCTTCCAGCCAGGAGCACCCTCTGCAGGCCAGTGATCCGCCTGTCTTCTGGCCCCCAGTGCCCTTTTAACTGGGGTGCTGCCCCCTGGCAGTCCCCCACCAATCTGGGTCTCCTCTCCCTGGGGAACCCCCAACCCACTACCCCCACTTCACCTCAGAATATGGCTACTGGCGGTCACCATCTAGCCCCCGCTCCCTGGGGCAGACTGCAGTGTACATGCCATTCATCACTGGCAAAGAGGGGTTTGGACCTGCTGCCTTTGCCTACCCTTGGCTACCCCTCTATAGCCCCAGTACCTGTCCTGGCCTTTATCAAGGCTGCAGCCTGGGGCTTTCCCCAGCCCTGCTCCACGCTAGGTACTTTGTCGCTAGCTTCTAAGCAGCCAGGCCCTTTTCCCTCTACAGGTAAAGGGAGACTGTTTGGGGTCCTGGCTCACAGCCTTTTTATACAGGCCAGCTGGGGCCTGATTGGTGCATGGCCCAGCTGCTGCTGCTTCCCCAATCAGCCCAGCTTTCAGAGTTGCAGCTTTCATGCCCTCCCAGGCCACTTTTTAAACTCCTCCGGGCAGGGATATCTTACCCTTATTTAATACATTTCAGGAAATCACACTCTATTTGCAGATATTCCATGAGCAGGAATAGAGGCTAAGTGTGTCAGATGATTAGTGGCAGCTCTTACAAAGACAGAGCTGAAGCTGATATTAAATATGTAAAGGGAAAGGAGAATTATGAAGATCATGAGATATGTAAAGCAGAAATGTGTGCACTGTGCTGACATCCTATTCCATGTGCATTAGAGACTACTCAAATTCCACACACTGTGCAAGAAGAAGTTGTAAAGATAAACCCAAAGCACCAACTTCTGTGTTAGCTCAGCTCAAAATATTTAATTTGAGGTGGCCTTTGTCAAACTCGGTGATGAACACAGCTGCCTTCTAGCTGAAGAATGGAACTATTTCTGGCATTGTCAAGGAGGGTATAAATCAGTGAATTATTTAATGAAAACCCAATGAGCAGTCAGTCACTTAATCAACAATTTGGCATGTTGTTTAAATGGCTGGTTTTCCAATGAAATGTCTATCTGACTCCTTCTAGGCTTAAATAACCTGTCAGCACATGCTGGCATGTGCTCTATACTGACAGTACATTCCAATTCTTTGGGCTATTGGCCAAGATTTTCAAAAGTGAAAAGTGATTTGGGGGGACTAAATTCAGTATTGCCAACCCCAGTGTTAAAAAATGGTCAGTCAGCACCCCAAAAACCATGAGAGTGGCTTTACAATAATGACTTTAAAAATAGTATATTTGGGGTACTTTTTGTTGCCCTTTGGATTTTGAGCCTTTATGGTGCTCTCTGGTCACAATTTCAAGCTTTTCTCTGCAACCGTGAGAGTTAGAAACTTACTTTCTATAAATGGAAGCTGAAATTCTCAAGTCATCACTTGACTTCAGGAGCTGGGGTTTTAAGAAAAATGCCAAATACTGTGATAAAATTGTGATAGAGTTGGCCACACTGCAGACCTGTCGCACCCTAAAAGTGGCCTACTTTTCAGTCAGTGCTCAGCACTTTTTGAAAATCAGGCCACTTTCAAGTGTCTCAAGTTGGGCATCTTAATGTTAGTCCCTCCCCAAACCATTAGTCATGTCTCAAAATCTTGGCCTATATACTGTTATAACTATATCTTCACAAAAGCCATCTGTCATATCGATATAAAAAAGCCAAAAATGGCTGAGAATTTAAAAATGTGATGGTGACAGACCACAAATCTCAGTGATGGTTGAACCTGGTGATATTCTAAACAGAAGAGCTCACAACCATGCTTGCAGCTATTTCCATCTCTTTATTTTGAGTCAACGGACACTGTAGGCTTAAGAGTGACACAGAGAGTAACAATTCTGGCATTAAGCAACAAAGAGTCCTGTGGCACCTTATAGATTAACAGATGTATTGGAGCATAAGCTTTTGTGGGTGGATTCTGGCATCGTATTATATAGTTGTGGGTCTGAACCAAAACATCAGATCAAACTCTCTCAATCCCTGAGGGGTTCAAAATTCAGAGTCAGAACTGAATTTCCTGGGTAACATTTTCAAAAGCATTTTTTAAGTGTCAAAAAAACCCATGAGTCCTATTAACTCGCAATGTAATTGAGGTGCTTAAGTCCCAAGTTCTTTTGAAAATGTTCCCTAATTAGCTATTTGACTTAAGCTTCTCCGTCACACAGGGGCTTTGAATATTCTACCTTGTGACACAGGCCCATCTACTGCATTGTCAAGTCTGGTCAATACTTGGATGGGAGACCTTCAAGGAAAACTCAAGTGGCTCCAGGAGGAGGGATTGCTGATTTAATAAGTGATTCTCTTCTCCATCAGTCAGATCTAAACCAGCAGGCACTGAGCTATCTTTTGGACGGGATAATCATGGTACAAAACAAAACACCCTCCGCCACGTCTGATCAGTCAATGTGATAAGCAACTGCTCAGATTTCAAATAGTCAGGATGGTTCCATAGGTTAAAAATAATTGCAATGGCTGTTTAGAATAAATTTGAAAGATGACTGGACTAGAGGAAATGAGGCTAAATGCGCCAGATATATGTTATATATTGTGCTTTATTCACTAAGCTTGACTTATAACCTTCACATGGAGCAGAGCTGCTATGGCTGGGTAGGTCTTTCTGACATTATTTTTGACCATAGCACTTTCTGGAAAACTCTTTCTTTCTGTGACTCTCGGCCTACTGGGGCTCACATGAGTATTCTAAAAAATAGCAGTGGAGATAGACCTTTGAAGTTGCAGTTTGACCTGGAGCTTGGACTCTGAAGCCCATCCTGTTCCCTAAGCTTCAGAGCCTGAGCTGCAATTTCAAAGTGCTGCCTATACAGTTATTTTTAGAGTGCTAGCATGAGCCCTGCTAATCTGAGTCGGTCGATCTGGGCTGGGAGGCTCTCTTCTGCTTGCTCCAAAATGCTACATAGACATACCCTGGAAGACCTATCAGGTTCTCATGACAATCAATGTCCAAATGACCAATGTTCAGATCCTTTCTTCTCTATTTCCAGAATCAAGATTTTCTTTCACCAGTCTTAGTGATGGTTTTAATACTGGAATTCAATTTTTGGCTGAAAAACTGAAATGATGCATAAGAAAAATAAACATTTTTTTTAACTCAGTAAAAAACTACTTACATCAAAATAGGGCATTTGTATTCTGATTAAGACTGTTCAAATGCAGACTTGCACCGAAATAACTAGATATGAGGATTAAAACCAGTTTAATTATTTTGGTTCCAGTCTGTGTGTAAACAAGTTGTCTGTTGACCTGCCTGGGGTTTATCTAAAGCCAGGTGAAACTCACTGTATTTTGGCTGAAATTCTTTGTAAATCCCCGGGAAGCAACACCTGAAAAAAAGGGGGGGAAATTGCACAAGCCCCTCTGAACCAAAACCATTGTGCTTCTAATAGCTGTAGAATGTCATTACTCAGAAATTACCTTAAGATACACCACTGTGCAGAGTGGAGCCTTGGGTATCAGCACGCTCAGAAAAATGAACAAGGAGACAACAAAGAGCTGAGATCAGGGGATTCCATGTCGCTCTGTTCCTTGAATCAGGGTCATCATGCAAACCAAAAAAGTGGGTCAGAACACATTTTGCACAGTGGGAAAGACAGCGGAGAATTCTCGATGCTCAGCTTTGATGCTGTCATGCTTCAAAAGAGCAGGACGGATAAATAGAAAATTCAAGGGCATATATCTCCAACGTTGAAGCGATGTTTCCTAGATACGTCATACAATTTAGTCATTTGCATGTTGGGCTATTAATATTCATGATGTGTTTTTGTATTGCTCTTCAGTAATAGGACTAGAAATAGGATAAAGATTTATTTCTTTGTCACCATTTTGACTATACCCTAAGTTGCACTGGGAATGGCTTCTGTATGAAGGCTGTACAGTGAGAAATAAGGAAATCTGTCAGTTCTCAGGCCAGTTACCAGTGCTTCCTCATCAGAAAAACACCATTGGCAACTTTGTCAGCAGTTTCAGCAGGAAGACCTGGGACTGAATGGGCCAGGGAGACTGAACTGCATTTATACATTTTGAGACTGTCTCTCCAAGTCATGGGGGGAAGCATGTTTCCAGTTTTGTCACAATGGGGAAGCTGATGTTTCTGCCTGCATTGCTCCTGTTGTATGGATAAGCAGAGGATTTGTCTACAAGGTTATCAATCACAGCACCTTTCACACACATTAATTATGATTTGTTATTTGTATTATAATAGCACCTCCAGAACCCAGCATTCTAGGCACCATACAACACACAGGGAACTCCAGGTCTAGCTAGAGACTGGCTCAAGATCACATAGTGACACAGTCAGGACTAGAACCCATGTCTTCAATTGCCTAGTTCAGTGATCTGGCTACACTGCCTCCATTAAACTTATTTAAAGATAGCCTATTGTAGAATTACCCTCCCTATCCCTAAAGATGGTGGCCATCTTCATCCTCCTTTTTAGACATGTTGTGACATTATAGCAAAGAGCATTCTGGGAAAGGCAGGTCCCACAATGATCTCTGCTGGGATGACACAGAACATCAAAGGAGCAGGAAAAGCTGCAGCTGAATTGCCATGACAGCTCCATCTCATGACACAAAGGGCTTGTCTTCACTACCGGGTAAATCGACCTAAGCTATGCTACTCCAACTACGTGGAACTGGAGTGCCAGAGACAACTGGAGAGTGCTCTGCTATTGATTTTTTGGGTCTTCACTAGATCCACTAAATCGACATGTGTTGCATTAATTGCAGCAGCGTTGCTCTCCCCGGTTGTGAAGGCAAGACCTAAATCTTCAGGTCATGTCTCCCCTCCCTCATCAAATGATTGCTAGAGAGAGGGAAATTATGAAACTCTTGGAGAGGATGATAAACAAGGACAACAAGTTACTAAAGGGCCATGCTTTTTGTTTTGAAAAATATTTCCATTGAGATCTCCTGAAGATTGCAACATGAAAAGGTCACATAATTTATATGGTGACTCCATTTGCATTATCTCCAGCGTGTCAGTCCAGTGTAAATAAGCTAAACAATGCAACTTTCCAGACATTGCAAGAATCCTTCCCCCTCACCCCCTCCATTTAGATCCACTGTAATAGTTTCAATTCCGTTGGTTTCCCCCCCCCCCAGGGATTCTTCTACCTAATACATTTTATGTAGCCATAGCAATGTTCTCAATTTAAAATTTTAACAGATTTGTGCCACAGCTGCACTATCCTGGCCAGCCAGACCAGCTCCGGGTAACAAGATTTGTTTTCCTTGCGTGCTGCCAAGCCAACCTGAAGACAATGTTAATAGAAAAGGTCACAGACTGATAAGTTGACATGTCTCTAGTTCTTTAGGACAAATCCAGGGATGGCAAATTGAAATGCTATTCTGCAGCTCCTCGGGGGCAGAGGTATTAAAGTTAAATGTTACAAATGTGAAGGAATGGCAGCAAGCATGTTTGGCTTGCAAAAATGCTTTTGGCTGTGGTGGTAGAAATGCAGCAGACACCAGCAGAATTTATTTTCTGGGCTAAAGGATAGTCTAAGGACACAAAGAAATTATCTACATGGAGCACAGAGTTCTGCAAAGGAAAAGGGGTGGTAGTGGGGTCAGAAGGACAAAATTCACCATTAAACCAGGTCACTTAAAAAAAAAAGGCTAAAACTTTCTGTCTGCTTATATGAAAATATTGGGCTATAGCAGGGGAGTCGCTCTGCTCTGCTAGAATATTAGCTTAAGGCACTGGACTTCTTTTTTGCAAACATTCCCACAGGGTTAGCAATCTGAGCTACTGGTATTCATGAAGATCCAGAGTTTTACTCCAAGCTCTGCCACTAATTTCCCACATTTAACCTTTGCTATGTCAGTTAGGGCTTGATTCAAAACCTGCTAGAAAAACTCCCTCAGTGGGCTCTGGATCAGATGCTTAACCTCTTTGTGTTTCAGTGCTTGTCTACATTACCCGCTGGATTGACAGGCAGCGATCAATCTAGTGGGGGTCTATTTATCGCATCTAATCTAGACACGATAAATCGACCACCGAGCACTCTCCCATCGACTCGGGTACTCCACAGGAGTGAGAGGCTCAGGCGGAGTCGATGGGGAAGCGTCAGCAGTCAATTCACTGCAGTGAAGACACCGCGATGAGTAGATCTAATTACGTCAACTTCAGCTACATTTTTCATGTAGCTGAAGTTGAGTAACTAGTTCCCCCCTCTAGTGTAGACAAGGCCTCAGTTCACTCACCAGGAAAACGGAGCTAATAATACTCATAGCAGACACAGATATAAAGTTTTATTTGACCTTTCTTGGTATTGCTGGTATGAGCCGGTCTTCCCGGCACTCACAATGGGTAAAGAGCTAAAGGAAATTTTACAATTGTTCTGACTCTCTAGCCCACAAGGGTCCTGTGGGGATTAACCAGAATCTGCTAAATTTACCCACACTGAGAAGCATCTCAGTCCATGTGAAGTCTCAGTGAGCTAGCTATGGAGGATGGTACTATTCCACATGAGCAAGAGTGGCAGAATCTGGCCCTTCCTGTTTGTGTGGTGCTTTCAACAGGTAAAAGAAATGCTAAGTAGTATTGTCATATGACTTTGTCTAATTCATGTAAATACAGAGGGCTGGAACAGTCAAACAGCTGGACTTTTCAGAAAACAAAAGTTACCATTCGTTCCCTTTCATTGCATTTCCCCGGCTGCTGCTCTTTGCCATCACACGGCTCAATACCATCCCTGGCTCCAAGCCTGAGTACCAGAGAGGAGATTCGTGGGGCTGTGGGAGTAGGAATCACCATGCCATTCCTGTGGAGTGATGGAGTGGGAAAAGGATCTTGCCATTCCTGTACCCTCAGTGTCTGAGGCCAGAGACTTGGACAGGATTTTTGTCTGCTAAATACTTTCTACATCAGTCTATCAAACTATTTCCCAGGAATGTTTGTTAGGACTTTATCTCCCCTACCCCTTCCCCGCCGCCCCTTTTTTTAGCTAGCAAATCTTTTGTGAGCTGAACCATGATTTTCTTTCGGTGAGGTGCGTGCCATTGACAGTGGATAACTAGTTCTCCATTCTCTAGGTTGCTGGTGTCCTCTTTCCTTCCACTTGTGTCGTGTGAAAGGATGACCAAGGCATGTACTATGCTCTTCTGCTCCCTGACTGGCTGATTGATACATTTTAAACAGTGAACCTCATTCTACTTCTTTGTACAGTGCCTACCACAATAGAGGCTGTAGGCGTGACTGGAGTACAAACCTATAACAAGAGACAGTCCCTGCTCCAAAGAGCTTACAGTCTAAACGAACAAGGCAGACAAAGGTGGGAGGGGAAAAATAGTTAATTACTCACTTCCAATGTGAGCTGTCAGAGGCATAATGGGTCATGCTGCATATTGGGACACCTGGGGAATTTTCAAGCATCTCTAGGCATATCTGCAGGTTGCCTAAATACTTGGGAGCAATGAATACTATGTTTGCCACAAAGCCATAATGAAATCAACTGGACACTTTTATTCATTAAAACATTAACAAAATGGAGGATATGGGTGTTGGCTTGTTTTTGACTACCTCTGGCTTTCTCTGATATTTCTGGAGGCTACTTACATTTTTCTTGTGGGTGGATTTTGGGGGGGGGGCAGGTGTGGGGAGTGGGGAAGCAGTTTGGCCATGAAATGAGACATTTCAGGCAGAATTGGTTTTTTTTTTCATTTCAAGGCTGTTATAACAGATTAACAGCTGGGTTGCCCAGCATGTTCGGCTGCCATGATACCACTATGCAGAATTTAACAAGCACTAGATAGAGAGGGTTAAAAACCAGTGAGAGTGAGAACACATAAAATACATGTGTTATAAAGAGATGCAACTTATTTTTACACTATTTATTTTTCATGTGCCACCAAGTCCTCAACTGTCTGCTTTGAATGAATCTTGATAGCTGCTATCTAGCCAAGGGCCTCTTTTGAATCCTTATCCTGTGGAGGGGAACACTCTTCTCGTTATGATAAAGACATCAAACCCTCAAGCAACAAAAAAAGAAAAACGTGCAAAGGTATTTCATTGCTGGACAGGTTTTAAAATCTACATAATAAAACATTAAAGAAAAATTATGTTTGGATTTCCACCTGTGTAAGTTCAGAGTCAGACCATGGAGCTACTCTGGATTTACATCAGAATACCTGAAATCAGATTGTGGCCATTCGGTCTCAGTTTCAAGAGCAATCTCATTTTAGTTGCTGATTTTAGTGCTTGTTGTGTGGTTCAGATAATTAACATCTCCACGCCTGATGTGCAGGTGCCTTTGAGTGCAGCAGTTAGACATCTAAATATCCCCACAATAACTTGTGATTACAATTCTTTGATCCCATAAAATTGTGGCCATAAATTAGGAGGTAAATGACAGGCACTTATTTATTTATTATGGAATAATGGGCCAGGTTGTCAGCTGGTAGAAACTGGTGCAGTTCCACTAACTTCCTGCCAATCATCAGTGCTAAAGGATACTTTTGACTTCAGTGGAGCTACACCGATAAAAATCAAGTGAGGATGTGGCCTCTAGTGCTAAAAATTAAAATTAACATAGCTATCTATCCAAGCCAGTTCCCCAGGCCTTTCTCAAAGTGTCCATTAACACTAATGATTGGCAGGAAAGACATGGGTGACATAGGCAGCTGCTGCCCTGGTTCCTATGAACGTAAGTGGTCTGGTGATCCATTGCTGCTACGACTTTCTTCCCAATACAAATTTAGTATTAGTAATTTCCTTCAGTCATTTGTTACATTAACCACACTTGCCAGATTTTATCGAGAGGGCATTCAGTTGTGCTTTACTTCTGGATGGAAAGGAAAATCTGCTGTGTTAGAAGGAGGTTCAGGGGAGGGGAGGTGTTTGAATGAGTGATGAGTGAGTGAGCTTGAGCTGAATGTAAAGCCTTATTAAAATTTGCATTGCTTTGGCTCTTATCTAAACAAAATGACCCATGTGAACACAAAACCCACCCATAACATCTGAACCCTACAGATATCAATTAGCAATGGGCTAAGAGGCCGTGATTGGATCTGGATACAGATTCAGTGCTAAACTTTTGTAAGCTGCTCTTCATCTGCCATCTGCAATCTATATGCCTGTAATATTTCTCTCTCTCTCTTTTTTTCCCCATAGAATCCACTCGTCAAAGGCATGCAGCGTTTCAGCTTCCTGATCAACTCCCACTGCTCCTAGATGCTCAGGTAGCTGCACTGCACAGAAACAGCGTCTGCTTCCTTTCTCTAGACAAAACCCTGTGGGATCCCACAGGGATGTGTTCTTGGCCCTACACTATTTAATTTTTTTATCAATGACCTGGAAGAAGACATAAAATCATTACAGTTAAAATTTTTAGATGACACAAAAATTGGAGGAGTGGTAAATAATAAAGCGGACAAATTACTGGTACAGAGAGATATGGATCACTTGGTAAGCTGGCAAGCAAACAATATGCATTCAGTAGGACCACAGGTGAGGTCATCAATCTAGAAACAAAGAATGCAGGATGGGGATTTTATTTCAGGGAAGCAGAGACTATGAAAAAGTCACAGGGATAATGGATAATCATCTGAATATGAGCTCCCAATGTAATGCTGTGGCCAAAAAGGCTAATAAGGAGCTTGGATGTATCAACAGAGTAAAATCAAGAAGGACCAGGGAAGTTATATTACCTCTGTGTCTGGCACTGGTGCAACCAATGCTGGAATACTGCATCCAGTTCTGATAGCCACAGTTAAAGAAGAAATTTCAAACACTGGAAAAGGTTCAGCGAAGAGCCACGAAAAAGATTAAAGAGTTGGTAAACACGCCTTGTAGTGACAGAGTCAAGGAGCTCAATATATGTAGCTTATCAAAGAAAGTGTTAAGGAGTGACTTGATCACAGTCAGTCAGTATCTACATGGGGGGACAGAAATTTGATAATACAGGCCTTTCAGTCTAGCAGACACAGATATAACAAGACCCGAAGTCGAAGCAAGACAACTTCATTTTTAACAGTGAGGGTAATTAACCATTGGATGGACTTACTAAGGGTTGTGTTGTATTCTGCATCTCTAGAAATTTTCAATTCCAAATGGGACGTTTTTCTAAAAGATTTCTCTATTTCAACCACAGCTATTGAACTTGAAATAGGAATTAATTCAGGGAAGTCCCATGGCTTTACAATCTACAAACTATTAAGCCCTTATGTTTTTTTGTTGTTTTTTTTTAATGTGGACTTAGTAAAAACGGCCCATGAACCAATCACAGTAACATTGGATGGCTGCAACTCACTCCATTTGGCCCTTAGATTCACCTACAAGCTGCAGTTGTTGCAGCATGCTGGGCTCACCTCCAGAGCAGAGCTGACCAAGATGAATGTGCCACACTAGTGCTCCTCATCCTGCACAAGCTGCCAATCAAATTCTGCTGTGTTCTGTCCCAAAGGAGGAAGACCGACCCTGGCTTGCCTCCTTTGCTGGGATGGTGTTCAGAGTACGGTGTGTCAGAGAGTCCACACTTCTCAGAGCTATATATACTGGAATACTGAAGTGATCAAGACCACAATTTACTACCTGATGAAAAAGGCAGAACCCTTCAGGAGCACAGTGTTCCTAGCACTCTGCTCAGGGACTAATTTAGTACTGACTTAGGAAGAAAGAATGCCAAATGCTGGGTCAGCAGCAGTACACCCTGGAGCTATCTGGGTTTTCCTCTGAGGTCCCCTCATTCACATATTTTGCTTGCAAGATTCGACTCAAGAACACTGACCATATGGGTCTAGCAGTGGGCAATAAATCATATATGTCCAAGTCCTGAAAAAGGGTATCTGAGCAAATAAAGGCTTTGATGCTCACCTTGTCATGCATGGGAGACATCTAGGAAGTAGCTGGATGTGAGCAGGTTTTACAGGAACATGCTGAACACGGCATTGTAATGGCCACTAATGGTTTACAGGCAACACTTTATTATAAATGGCAAAGCGCTATTACCTCCTTCAGTATTTGATGTAATAACATTTATCACACTGAATTATTTTGGTATTCATGGGGATGTCAGATGTAATTCTATAAGAATTACTATCTGCATGAATGCCCAGTAAATTACAATGGAATTATTATGAAATTAGACATTACAGTAACATTATTATCAAAAGAGGTCATCATGATTGGTGTGCTATTCAAATGAGTATAGCAAAAGGAATTACACTCAGACCTGATTAATCCAAATCACTTTGCAGACCCTATTTTTATGCAGATTACACCACATTCTCAAACTGATAAATCAGCCAGTGGTACAAGTGGGGTGATGCAAAGCGCTGCTAAGCTTTTCAAACGGCCTCACCTGGTGAAACAACTCCACATGCAGTAGATTTTAACTGGGATGAAACTAATAAAGTGCTAGGGAATGTACTCCAAAAACCTACTGCATGTAGCAGAGAATAATCTCTGTCCTATACAATTCAATAGCAAGGATATCGTTCTTTATTTCATAGACAACTCATGCCTCCCCATACTGCAGTGTGGGAGGGGGCACAATCTAAAGCAGAGCACACGTGACCATCCCACATGTCTCCTCTGTTCAGTAAACTCCCCCTCCCCCTGAGCCCAGCCTGGGGCCACTACACTCTCCCCGTACCACGTTACCTTGTGGGGGGAGACTCTGTCCTTCTCTCCCTGTGCCTCTCTAACACACATTTGACCTCTCTCCCTGGCAGCCGGGTGGGGAGTAGGACGGAGCCATTTCTGCCCAACAGAGACTGGCTTAGAGTCAGCAGGAGTATGTCCACGCAAGCAACAATTACACCTCACTTTCAGAGTAGACATAACCGCACTGCATGCTAAACATGTTAGACTGTCATGTTCGTGTGTTGCTTGTTGGGAAACTATCGGCCTGATCCACTGAAGTCAATAGAAAGCTTCCCTCATTGACTTCAATGGGCTTGGATCAGGCCTTTTGTGTTTATGAAGGCTTCTAGGGGAGCAGAGAAATAATCTCCGTAAACTTTCTTTTCACTGAACTATACTTTAGTACAATTATGGAAAACCTAATATTTCAAGGTCTGAATTGCGATGTAAGTCACAGCACTGTCAAAACACAAGTACAACCTGGTGTTTCATGAAGAGCCTGGGCATAAATAAAATCCATAGGGGGAAAACAGAGATGTTTAACCAGAGCCTTTCATGCTGAATAATGACTCCTTTGAGCAAGGATATCTGACATGGAGATGGAAAGAAATGAGTATACTACAAAATATACAGCTGGTATATGACATTTTTAAGCACCAATTATGCCAGGTGATTTATACTTAGATTAACTGTGTCTGTCCAGCTGCTGAATTAGGGGTTAATTATTAAGAGTTAATAGGCACTTTATTTAAAAGTGTCCCATCATTGCTGGTTCAACTGATCATCACTCCAGTACTATAAGGGTGACAAAAATTAACTAGCTTGGGGTAGGAATGGATGTAAATTCTCCTGCACTTTGTCAGGAATTTAATTGCATCACCAGGAAAACCTGCTGTACTCTGCAAACAATGTTGCTGCTCTTTTAAAGTGAAAATTTTTGAAACGATTCAGGAATTCTATTCTAGTTCATTACGGCCATACCTCATTCTCAGCCCCAGGAGGCAGGCTCAGAGCTGAGGATCTCTACAGGGAATAGTAGTGGAGGGAAGTGATATATAGGCAGCCACAAGCTTGAAGGAGTAGCAGTCTGCATGGCTCTATGTAAGCAGGCGGCATTCCCATCCTGCCTCAGACGACATTCACATACTGGAGAGGGTCCAAATTTAACACCCCCCACCCCCTCCCTGGGCTGGTATAACCACTAGGTGAACTAGGCGGCCGCCTAGGGCGCCAAGATTTGGAGGCACCAAAAAGCGATGCCCCCCAATTTTTTTTTACACTACAGTGAAGTCACATCTTACGCGGGGGTTAGGTTCTCAGGTCAGCGCGTAAGAAGAAAATTGCGTATAGTGAAAATTACCATAAAGCACAGTACACACAGGATATACTGTATACACTAGAACAGGGGTTCCCA
The DNA here is from genome assembly GCF_020497125.1 of Mauremys mutica. Taxonomy (NCBI): domain Eukaryota; kingdom Metazoa; phylum Chordata; order Testudines; family Geoemydidae; genus Mauremys; species Mauremys mutica. Next base: position 9,732,622 of record NC_059077.1, read on the forward strand.
ACCTACGGCACGCGTGCCAAAAGTGGCACGCGAGCCGATTTATTTTTAATGGCAGCTGCGTGTCCCAGCCGCCGCTGAGCCCGCTGCCGGTCTGGGGTTCTGTCCACCGGCCCCTGCCAGCTGGGATCCTGGCCGCCAGCCCGCTCAGCCCGCTGCCGGCCCTGCTCAGCCTGCTGCTGGCTGAGTGAACGGAACCCCAGGCCGGCAGCGGGCTCAGCAGCCACCGGCACCCACAGCCTGCCATTAAAAAAAAATCGGCTCGCGTAGGTTGAGGTTGCCGTAGGTTGAGGACCCCTGTTCTAGTGTATACAGTGTATCCTGTGTATACTGAATGGACCCCTGTTCTAGTGTATACAGTGTATCCTGTGTATACTGAATGGACTGTACTTTATGGTAATTTTCACTATATGCAATTTTCCTCTTACGCGCTGACCTTAGAACCTAACCCCCGCGTAAGATGTGACTCCACTGTATTCATTTTTGAAAGTTTATAATAAGCGATGCTTCGGGAGTGGGTGGGGGAGGAGGGGGATGCAAGGTGGAAGTTTCGCCTAGGGTGCAAAATATCCTTGCACCAGCCCTGGGGCCCTGGGACATGCCTTAATCTTTAACTATATCCTGAACTTTCCATTGAGCATGGCTAATCCGAGGATTTTTCCCAGCAAGACCCCTCTATCCCTGTAACTTGTTTCTTCTGCCTTCTATATTTGTAGCTTGGAGACAATAGCACTCCCCTGATCTGACATCAGGGTAAGTCAGCAGAATAGGCTCTGTGTCTCTGTTCAAGTTACTAGCATCTGACATTCTCCATCTAGGTATTTAAACTGTGTTCATCGTGCTTGCATCTGAGAGCCTGGCAGATCCCTCCCCTCATTGGACTGAAGGATTTGCCCAGTGGTAGATACTCTAATTCCCTTCCCTGGCTAACCCCGACCTTGCCCCACTGCTTATAGCCTTTCTACTGTGGCCCAAGGAGCCCCTGTGAAAATGGTCTGAATGACAATAGTTGTGTAGACTATTTGTACTTAGTCACTGTCCTTTCCCTCCTGCAGCAGTACTTTTCTTCTCTTTTTTCCCCCCTTCTACCACTGAAAGAAAAAACCCATTGACTATTCAAAATGAACATTTAAAATAACAAAACAAAACTCTCTTTTGTATGAAATTCTCTCGCTTTTTGTCAAAAAAGAAAACAACGGGAAAATTTCTAATGACACGAATGTGTTCATTTCCTTGGAAATTATTCTGAGAAAAAACAAAAACAAAACACCAATTTTAGCCCTTATCCTAGGACTACATCAGTCAGAAAAGAGACAACATATACATAGTTTCCACTTCCATGGGCAGTGTGCAGTCCTTTACATGGCTATCCTCACTTCTCCAGTATACAGCATACAATGTGCACTCGACTTTCTTCTCCAGTGTGCTCTCTGCAACGTACCATATAGCCTTGTCTCCAGCATACTCTGTGCAATTCATCATACATGCTCTTCAGGGGCTGATTTTTAGAGATTTCCTGTGTCCGGGGTTAATCTACCCATTCCCTGCGAGCATAGCTGTGACCTGGCTGTCCCCCAGTACAGATTCAGGGATTCCGCCTCTTTAAAGGTTTCAGAGGGGTAGCCGTGTTAGTCTGTATCAGCAAAAACAACGAGGAGTCCTTGTGGCATCTTAGAGACCAACAAATTTATTTGGGCATAAGCTTTCGTGGGCTAAAACCCCCATGCATCCGATGAAGTGGGTTTTAGCCCACGAAAGCTTATGTCCAAATAAATTTGTTAGTCTCTAAGGTGCCACAAGGACGCCTCGTTGTTTTTGCCTCTTTAAAGTTGCCCATTTCCCACATCATTATCAGCAGTCAGGAGCTGCCAAATCAGCATGATTTAGCTGTCCCCTATCAATCTGCTCCCCTCTCATGCAGGGCAGTAAAATTTCTTGCTGACAAATTCTCTGATGTTTTTTGTTGAACATGCACTGTAGCCACTTCTAAACTAGCACTGTTCCATGGGATGTGTTAGTAGCACTTATGCTTTTGCTTCCCTTATAGAAAAGTCCAGTGGAATTTAATAGGGTGAAATCTAGATAAATATAGGGTCTTATATTTATTATTTATTAGTTGTACTATCATAACACCTGGGAGCCCTTACAGACCAGGACCCCATTGTGCCAGGTGCTGTACAAACACAGCACAAAGACAGTCCCACCCCAGGGAGCTTGCAATTTAAGTATAAGATTCTCATTTATAGCTAGACTGCTTTATACATTTCTAGCAGCATGAAGGGTCCTTAAAGTAGTTATAAAGGATCCTTAGTTTAAATAAGAACATGGCCCCTTGAATTCAATACAGAATCATAGAATTTTTCTAAACAATTTTTAAACCATTCTAGAGAATATAAAATTATATTATAAAATTATTCAGGTTCATTTGGAACTCCTATAGTGAGGTTACAATTTTCCAGTAGGTTGCCATAGGTTTTTCCCCACAAAGGTTGATATTTATTTACTCAACGTGAAACAAGAGAAACCAGAGACTGAAAAAGATGTTGATGGACATACAGTCTAAGGGGTATTTTATCAAAGTGCATACACTTCTAAGAATATAATAAAGAATGATAGCCTCTTTCTATGATTTTTAAATAAACCTACAGGATTCTATAGCAGTGATAAAATTCTCAGATACAATAGAATGGCTTAAAAATGCTACAGAAAAGGTTTCATTCTTCATTACACTCTATGATTATTAGAGTAATTTGTATAGAATTCCATTACATATCTATGGAAATTGATTGTTTTTCTTCCTATTAAATTCTATAGCACTTTTCCAGGAGAGTTTATAGAATATAGTAGAATATATATAAATGTATGTGAAAGGAAGAAAAACTTGAATAATTAGGATGAGAAATCTACTCCTTAAATCTATTACTCTTTTACTTTGAAATTCATTTTTTTTAAATCAAGCAAGTAAAGCTGTTTATTCTTGTGAATAAAAAAGGGAAAAGCCATATAAGGGCAAGGATCACTTATTTTTGAGCCATTTATCTACTTACTCTTTGATCACCTCTATGGATCATAGCAGGAGCTGGGAACTTATTCATAGAGGTTTATAGGAATACGAAAAGAAAGATACTACACTTTGCTCCATGACTTATGCAAATCCCTATCTCATGGCAGATAGAAAGGGTGCTCCAAAGTTTGTCAATAAAATGAAAGGAGAGAGATAAAAAATCCTTATGGGTCGTGTTTTCCTATATCATTGCAAAGAGAAGCTTCATTCTCATTCATATCAAATCCTTCAAACAGATGAGAAAAAAAATCTCTTGAACTTCAACATAAATTCAAAGGGATCCATAAAATATGTAACAAATACAAAATGGATTATTCCCCTTCCCCCAACTCCTGTGTCATCAGCTAGACCATGCCAGCTCAGTGAAAGAAATGACTTTAAGAAACATAAAAAGGTTTTCAGTGCTGCATGACTTGAATTCCTTCTCTGATCACAAATATAGATAACAAATGAATTTTTTTGAAGTAATTTCTAATCTAAGATATGGCTCATGTTCTCAGAAGAAGCCCCTTCTGCCTGGAAAAGCTGTGTTAGAAATTTTCAGGTTGGCCCGGGCCAGAAATTCCACTGCTATGGATCCCCATGATCCTTAGACAGGAAAGTTGTTGTTTAATTTGCAAGAATCAGAGGCTGTTCTTCTGGCTTGTATAACTAAATTGAAGGCATTTTTGGAAAGTACGTGAGCAGATCCTCAGCTGGGGAAAATTGTTTTAGGTCATAGACTCAGACTTTAAGGTCAGACTGGACCATCATGATTGTGTAGTCTGACATCCTGCACATTTCAGGCCACAGAACCTCACCCACCCACTCTTGTAATAGACCCCTAAACTCATATATATATAAATAAAATTGGAGATATACCTATCTCCTAGAACTGGAAGGAACCTTGAAAGGTCATTAAGTCGAGCCCGCTGCCTTCACTGGCAGGACCAAATACAATTTTTTGCCCTGCTCCCTAAGTGGCCCCCTCAAGGATCGAACTCACAACCCTGGGTTTAGCAGGCTAATGTGCAAACCACTGAGCTATCCCCCCAAAAACTCTAGCTGAGTTACTGAAGTCCTCAAACCATGATTTAAAGGATTCAAGTTACAGTGAATCCACCATTTACACTAGTTTAAACCTGCAAATGACCCATGCCCCATGCTGCTGAAGAAGGCAAAACCAGGGTCTCTGCCAATTTGACCTGGGAGAAAATTCTGTTCAGACCCCGAATATGGTGATCAGTGAGACCCTGAGTATGTGTGCCAGATCCACCAGCCAAACACCTGGGGAAGAATTTGCTGTAGTAACTTAGAGCCCTTCCCAGCTAGTGTCACACCACAAGCCATTGGAGATATTTGCTACTAGCTCCACTGACTGCCATGATGTTATGACCTGCCCCATGGTATCCAGTGTTTATTACTACAACTTCTCATTTATATATGGTCACATACACTGTGGAGACATCCTAACACACCCACCCACACACCCAAGAACATAAATATACACACTCCTACCCTTCTGCATCCATATACACACACTTGCCTGCACATTGGGTGACATTTTGTGTTCTGCCTCTTCCCATATGTCTACACAGCAGCTGGGAGATGCAATTCTCAGCTTGGGTAGATACACCCACACTAGCTCCGCTCCAGCTACCATGCTAAAATAGCGGCATGGCTGCAGCAACACAGGTGACAGCTCAGGCTGCCTAGTTGCATATAATCCTGCCCAACCCTGGGCATGTCCAGCACAGAATTTACAGCCCAGGATGGGGAGAGGCTAAGGTGACTGTGAGCCATCTTTGTGGCCTCCTGATTTTGGGCTCCTGTTGGTGCTGGAGCAGACCCTGGTGTCATACAGACAGTGGGGGCCTCACTGAGGTGACAGCAGCCTCTGCCAGGCTTCCATAGGGGCCACATCGCTACCCAGACTATCCATAGTGCTTGCCCCTGACACGCCTCTGCCCCAGTCCCACCCCCTGCACTACAGCTTGTGAGGGATTCTTTGGAGGGCAGCTTTATGGTCCCACAGTGCCTGTGCTGTGAATCCTGCACCAGCCAGAATCAGGGCATTTACGGTCCCTTTATGCCACTCCAGCCGTTTTACCATGTGTTACGGGGCGAGAGGATCAGAGTCGGGTGAATAATTGATTTGTCAGTTTAGTGGCCGAACTGAAAAAATCTGATGGAAAAAAATATTTTGGGACCACCGGAAACTACAATTGTTTGGGGTATTTTTTCTCAGCAAAATGAAAAACCAGAACATTTTTGATTCAGGTGAAAAAAATGTTTTCAGGGATTTTTTTTAACCTTTTGAGGGGGGGGGGGGGTTTGGTTAAATATTGCAAATGTTAAATATAGAAACATCTTTAAAAAAAAAAAGACAAAAGATGTGGACTTTTTCTCAATTTGGTTTTCCTCCATTTTTAGTCAGCCAAAACTGTTTGCCAAATTTGACTGGAACTATTTGCCGAATTTGACCTGAATTCACAAATAGTTCCATTCAACCAAAAAAAATCATTTTTTGTTAATAAGCTATTTGTCAGGAATAAATCATCCAGCTCTAGTAAGATTCTCACTCAGCATACTCACACATCACACACTTGCACCCCCCATAAATAAAAACAGATACCCTTTCTGCACAAAGAACGCATGCACACATCCATCAAGCAGATATACACACCCCTCAGACTTCCATTGCACTCCCCATGTTCAAATGTACACACTACACACATTCACCTCACATGCAAAAACCATACTCTGGGGAATAGCCCTGCAGATCTTAACAGGGATAGAAAGAGTGCATTCTCTAGAACTGACTCCAAAATCCTATGGAAAAGAGTGGAAATAAACTCCTTCCTATCGATTTTTTGGACCTAGAAAAGGGATCATTTGTGGGTTAAAGCTTTATCAGCTTGAAGATGTTCAAGTCCAGGGCTCTTTTGTTTCATTCCTAGAGCACAGAGCAGCTTTGCTACAGCCTTAGAGTGATGGCTCAACATTTCTATTCCCACACACTAGAGGGATACTTAACCATCAAAGTTAGTCTTTTTATTCAAATAACTGGTTCCAGATATGTAGGGGTGAAACCAATTTCATGCGGGCTTTTTGAATCAAACCTATTATCTGGTGAAATGATATAGAAAATCACAGCTTTTGATGTGCAATGGCTTCTGTTTACCGCTGGCAGTCTATTTAGAACTTATTCTAAGTAACCCATGGAGGCCCCAGAGCTCCACTTTTAGTGCTATACATAGCAACAAAGGAAATAATCACATATTTTCATGTAAATTTCTGAAGTTGTTTCTCTGTAACGGAGTTTGAAATGGACCTATGTTCCAGTTATGGAGACATTTTTGGCAACATTTTAACTGATATTGTTATCAACATTTTTGAAATATGCCATTTGTGGAAAAAACAGTAATAAAACATGGTTTTCAGGACACAAAAATATTTCATTAAGATTTTTAGAAAAAATAGTTCAAACATATTGGGAAAACCTGAAAATATTAATGTCACCATTTCCCCCCACAAAAAACAACAACATTAAATAAACAAATAAATAAATATAGAAATGCAAATCATTTTTAAAGGGCCATTTTTCAACCAAAATATTTAATGCAAAACATTTCAACTAGCTCAAGGGCTAAATGCTTTATCTTTGTCATTTTTTGATTAAAAAAAAAATGTACACAAGCACAGAAGACTTGTGCTAGGCAGAGGATGGATCACAAAGTACAGAGCAGATGTCGCCAAGACTCTACAAGTCATGTTCTGAAGTCTTCACATCCTTAGAGTGAACTTCATTCCTCCGCAGAAAGTCAGCACTGGACCTATGTGTAGTTAATCTTAAATTGCCTTTGGTGGGTTTAGATTATACATTAGCCTTATACTAGGTCTCTGTGATTTTCACCTGCAGTCCTAGGAGTTTGTCTGGGAAGAAAAAACTAAGGAAAATTGAGTAAGGCCTTCAAGATTTTTTCATTAAGCTCCCTGCCCCTACTCCCTTCCCCCAAACTATTTTAGATAAAAAGAACCAACTGGACAAAGGATGGGATTTTAGAAATCACTTAAGTGATTTAGAAGCAGCAGTACCATTGAAAGTCAATAGGACATGTACTCCTAAGTCACCTAGGTACTTCTGAAAATCCTATTCAAAATCTTTTAAGTTCAAGTAAGTTTTGAGATTTTTATTAATTGTTTAATTATGTAATGATGGTGATGATGATGTTAGTTTCTACATGTATCTGCTTCTCCTGGTTCTAGACATGACTAGAAATAGAGGAGATGGAATGTCATAAGAGAGGTTAAGTATCAGAGGGGTAGCCGTGTTAGTCTGGTTCTGTAGAAGCAGCAAATAATCCTGTGGCACCTTATAGACTAACAGACGTTTTGCAGCATGAGCTTTCGTGGGTGAATACCCACTTCTTCGGATGCAAGACTTGCATCCGAAGAAGTGGGTATTCACCCACGAAAGCTCATGCTGCAAAACGTCTGTTAGTCTATAAGGTGCCACAGGATTCTTTGCTGCTTCATAAGAGAGGTTGGGCATCTGCTATTTATGTCCTCGCTGGAAATCTCATGAGAAATCCATCTTCTATGAGGTATCTAACCCAATTTTGCAGACCTAAGAATTCTGGGGTAAGAACTGAATTGGCATCTGTATTTTGGTGCTGTATATAAACATAATTTAACTGCTGAAGATGTTGTGTGTCCATCATTACTTTAACAAAGAAAAAAAAGTCAACCGCTAAAACCTGTAGGAAGACAGGAGAGAACCTCTAATGGCTTTGCCACATATTTGGACAGCATTTACTAAATTCCCCATTGGTGTAAACCAGGGCAATTCAATGGATTTACTCTTGTACATGAGCATTCATGTAAAAAGAATGAAAAAGTCCATGGAGGGTAGACAATATTTGCAAAAAGTAACATTTTATTGAAAACTCAATTTTCTAGCCCTAGCTGCAGTGTCACCAAACTGAGTATATCCACAAATCAGTTGATATTATGCAAACTCTGAGACAGATAGAAAGATCCACCTCAGGGCAGGAGTAAAGATTGCAAACATGTTTTAGCTCTGTAGAGAAGAGGACTGTATTTAGGGTGACCAGATAGCAAGTGTGAAAAAACAGGAAAGGGGGTGGGCGGTAATACGAGTCCATATAAAAAAAAGCCTCAAATATCGGGACTGTTCCTATAAAATCGGGACATCTGGTCACCCTAACTGTATTGGAATGCTGAAGGTTCTACATTTTACAAGAGATTGTAAATCCCTTGGGATTGGTTCTTCTGTTTTGTATTTTCACTGTCAGCACTCAAATAATACAGCAATAATAACATGACAAGTGCAAGAACGGGCAATTTTTTATTTCATGTAACTTACCCTGAGAGATTAGAAATAGCACAGAGGCCAGATTTTTTTTCTTCGAAGGGAATAGTTGGTGCATCTCTTTTGAACATATAAAGCCCTTTGTTCTTTATGGGTAATGGCTATAATCCTTGTCTTCTACATTACTGTTATTCGCACTATTTCCCTAGACACATTTAGTTAAATGGCTATCAACAGCAGACGATTAACGAAACGGGACAAGGGGATGAGTCAAAACATAAATCAGACAATAATGCTGTCTTCAGCAGAGAAGAGACTATCGACCGGCATGACAGCTTCTGCAAACTAATTAGAAAAGCAGCATTCCAATGTAATTGTAACAAGCAATGCCTTATTATTCCCCCCCCCCACCCCGCTACTTTAGTTAATGGCTATATATTAAAGAAAAAGACTAAGGACAAAACAATACTAATCATTCCAAGCAGGAAATAAACCCAAACAATACTTTTATTCCATTGACACAGCTCTCCTTCTTTATAGCTACCAAAGGCCATAAACAAATGAGGCAGGCAAGAAGTTGAATTTTTTCTCTCTGTTAATCCTCACAAATACACCTTTTCTCCCCACAGCCAAACAAAAAGTGTGTGTGTAGATGGGCGAAGAGAATCATTGTTAAATGTCTCATGACTATGAAGAGGGGACATGATCTGAGAGCTATAAATTTCTCTATTTGGATCATTGCCACTGCAATTAAAAAGTGTATTTCTTTAAAAGGATGGGTAGCTAACGACCCTGAAGGGTTGTTGTTGTTGTTGGAATATTTTTTTTGGCCCTGCCCTTTGAGTCTTTGTTAATAAAGGAAAAGTAATCCAAGATCTGAATATTATAGGATGGATAATAAACTCCGTGAGGAAACCAGATGAAAATCCAGTGTCTTGTCTTTCAGGGATTGGACATGGTTCAGGCCACAAAGTCTGGATCTGAATCTGAGTTCTCCCATAGGGCAGCAAGCTCAAACCTGAGGATTTCCCTTGTCCCATTATATAGATATGGACTGGACCAGCCATGAATCCAGATCTGAATATACAAGTATGCCACTTTTCCAATCCAGGATTTGGATTCAGGGATACAACCAAAGAGCCCTTACTCACAGTTCCCTGCATGAAACACCAGGATACCTTGTCACATATTAAATTTACCCGTTTAAGCTCTGATAGATGACACAGTTGTGAAAATGCCTATGTTCTGTCTACACTAGAATAACCACTGTTTGTGCCAGTAGTGCAGCTGCACTGGTCTTAATGGAACAGTGGGAGATTTTCTCCAAAGTAAAAAAGCCCTTCTAGATTGCCAAAATTTGGCTTAGCTCTTGTTTTAATACCTGAGCACAAAAAGTTAAGGCCTTTGGTTTGCCAGATATTTAGATCATTATGATAAATTAATACTTGTGACATGCAAGAAATAAGATTTATTGCTTGTTGCTTATGGTCTGATACAGCCGTGAGGGTTCACTGGCATGTATCCTTTGCTGGATTGGGAATTAAGGCTACAATCCAGGAAAACACCTAAGCATGTGTTTAAACATAAGAGCAGCCTCATTGATTTAAACAGGACTCTTCACATATTTAAAGACAAGTGTATGTTCAAGTGTTTTTTTTCTTTTCTTTTTTCTTTATTATCATGATTTTCTTTAGAAGGCTTAAAGTGGCAAAGGAATGTGCATATCCCAATTCACTACAACTATGTGCTTAAATTTGGGCAGTATGGAAAGTCAGTTTGCATGGGATCTGTAACATTGCATGGGTTTGTATATAAGGTACATCTACACAGCGAAAAAAAAAAAATAATAATCCCATCGCAGTGAGTCTCAGATCCCAGGTCAACCGACTCGGGCATGGGATGCAGTGCTAAAAATAGCAGTGTAGACATTTGTGATTGAGCTGGCCCTGGACTCTGAAAGCCGGCAAGGGTCTTGACACCTGGGCTGTAGCCCAGGCCTAAATGTCTACACTGTTATTTTTTAACCCTGCAGTGCTAGTCCTGTGAGTCCGAATCATTTGGAACAGGCTCTGAGACTTGTTGCCATGGTTTGTTTTGTTCTGTTTTTCTGTGTAGATGTACCCTAGCTGGCAGGGATGTTGCTTAAGGAATTGGGCCCCAGGGTATCATGCAACTCAGGAGTCTGATCCTGAAACCATTATTGTGGCCTTATAGAGAAGACAGTCACACTGATATCGAATAGGGCTACTCACATGCAGGAGTGGGCCCCCAAAGCATTTACCTGAATATTTCCATCCTCTAAGCAAAATGTTGGTTCCATGATCATTAGAATTGATTCTGGTAAATGGAGCTTCGTGCAACAAGGATCCTACAGGGTTTTGCCAGTTCAAATTCAGTCTGGGTTTCCGTCAGTGGAAGTTGCATTTTCATGCCAGTTCTAAATTTGGCTTTACAACAAGCGCTTTCACTTTTACAGAGTAAAGTGCTGAAGTTACTAATAATTGTGCCCATGAAAAATTGTTTCTATATTTGTTCTTGTAACTTGAAGCGCTTTGATTATTTGCAAGTCAAGTCACAGCTCTAATGTTCTCAATTCGGGAAGAGGCACAGTCAAAAGCCAGTGATAAATAATGACAACACAGTATTGTGGCTGAAGAGTTATGGAGCTGAAATGTAGATGTCACTGTATTTTAATCATGGTTTGATGTAGAATCCTAGTTTCATTACACGGCAAAAAAGTTTTCCTGAGAGCATATTAAAAATCTCTGGTAAAAAATATAATGGCCAGATCCCCAGCTGATGTAAACTGATGTAGTCCAACTGACTTCAACCAAACTATGCCAATTGATGTCAGCTGAGAATCTGGCCCTCAATGTCAAATGTCTTCGATTATTGTGCAAAAACCACAATCAGAACCAAAAACACTTCTTTACAAATCTAAAAAATTCAGATTCGCTCGTCAAATGTCAAGCTTAACAGATTCTTCACTGTGGCTGCATCTATCACCCACTTCTGAATTACAAACTAAAATGTTGAATAAAGATATTTACTTTTGCCCTGTGGATTTAAGGGATGATGTTATCTCAAGGAAAGGGAAGCATGAAGCTCAGTGACAACTGATAAAATAATGGGCCACGTTCTCTGGTCTGCAACCTTGGTGATAAACTGGGGCAGAGGAATTTCAGAGAAAGGTGGATTTTGTCCACATTTGTGGCTCCCTCATCCTCAGCTGGACTGCACTGGCTGGCAACAGCTCTGTGGATAAGTGGGGTGTGGAAATATGGTGGATAAGCTCCATTTTCCTGGGCATGCATCGTACACTGTTATACCAACCAAGGATTTCCTTGTTGGATTGGAGAATCTAGTGCTTATTAATGAGCAGAACTTTCTCACTCTTGTCCTTCTCTTCTTCCTCTCCAAGATCCCCAACTCCTTTGCTATTGGCACATGATACAGCTGTGTGGAATCTTCACACTCAGTGTCCAAAGTGAAGGTGGATTTTTGTGATCCTGAAAGACACCAGACCCATGGCAATGGAAAATAACATCCTCTATTTATCCACAGAACAGGGCAGCACAGAGAGCAGAAGTACAAGCTATTCTGCCAAGGTGCTTTAAGCCTGCTCCTAAAGTGCCACCTCTTGAGATGAGATTCTAGTTGAGGGCCAAATTCTGATAACCACACTGACATTGACGAGTACCTAGCTCCACGAATGATCCCATTGATTTTTGCAGGATGACTCATGCCGTATGATAATGTGAACATGAATAGGGAGATCATGAGCTGGCCTACAACATTCATGTCTATTCCTCCACTATACTTGGACCTCGCTGCTCAGCCTGTGATATTAATACCAGGTGTGAGTGGGAAGTTTAGTTTAGCTTGTTTGGTTTCTGATATGGGCTCCTGGTCAGTAAAACCTGGACTGAGAACAGTAACTCACTCGACCCAGGCCAGCAAACAACCACTAGTTGGAATCATCATTCAGTTATCACTGACCAGGGTCCCTATTCAAACAGGTGACCAAAAGCCTCCATATTGTCAAACCAATCCACTGGATCATCCAGACCCCACAGCAGCCTACGATGTGTGTGTGGCTTACCTGCAAATATTGGCATCCACATGCATATGCACTGCCCTTATTTACAAGCCTTTTAATGATCAAAGTCTAATTTCCAGCACACTGATGTTTGACTTTGAAATGTACATTCACATGGAAATGGTGGCTTTGTCAAATTGCTGGTTTCATATCAAACCGACTACAATATTAAGCCCCATTAACTAAGCTGAGTCAGGGCTTTTTTTTTTGGCTGGCTACGCAAAGTGAAACATATGAAGAGCCTCTTGAAGCACTTTAGGGAAGAAGAGAGTGATCTTCAGAGTTGTAGTGAAGGGAAAAGTAAAGAGATAAAAGGTCTGATCCTGCTCCCTTTGAAGTCAATGGGAATTCTACCACTGACTTGGCAGGACTAGCAAAGAGTCCTGTGGCACCTTATAGACTAACAGACGTTTTGCAGCATGAGCTTTCGTGGCTTGCATCCGAAGAAGTGGGTATTCACCCACGAAAGCTCATGCTGCAAAACGTCTGTTAGTCTATAAGGTGCCACAGGACTCTTTGCTGCTTCTACAGAACCAGACTAACATGGCTACCCCTCTGATACTTGGCAGGACTGAGGGCCATAGAACTAGTTCATTGTTGGACTACTGCAGTGGGATCCTACAATCTCCTGGCCAAGTTCTATCTTTCCATACACACCGCTCCCATTGAAGCTGGTGGGAACTGCAGGAGCATCTCCGACAGCGGCAGGCTTTGGCTCTGTTCTCTCACTCCAAAGGGAGAGATTTTCAAAGGGTCCCAAAGGAATTGAGGCATTTCAGTGAGAGTTGGATCCCTAACTCCCCTTGGCAACTGGTGCAATCCCAACCCTCCAGCCCTAACATAAAAGAGCCAGTCAGCAGGAATCACAACAAAACACAATCTCCCCGGCTTTAAGATTCCCAGAAGAAGATGCACGTCCAACATTTTCCAACACCCTCATGCATAAAGATGGATTTTGGGGCATGTCCTGAACGGTCAAAGAAACCTGGGCCATTTCAGACCCAGAAGATGAGTGAATAATGGGGTTTTGCTCAGAGAATGCCAGCTGTTAATTGCCTTTCTTCTATATAAAAAGAAACCACTGTTTCAACATCTCTGACAATCTTAACTGTGACGGCATTGCAAGGATAAGAAGGCAGTCCTCAGGCAGAATGGTCTCTGACCACTGGGGATTTATAAGTAATAGCTCAATAGCCAGGACTTTAAACTCTACCTGGGAGCCAAGGTGCAGCCAGTGCAGATCCTGGAGTGCTGGTGACAAGTGTCATGATGCAAAGCCCCCCTTAATAAGCAGACAGTCACATTCCACGCTAACTTCATCTTCTGAATGGGTTAAAGATGCAGCCCACAGGCAGGAGTCTGTTCTAGAGGGGACAAAGGCATGAATCTCAGCAGCAAGGTCTGCTGTTGGAGAAAAGGAAGTAATCTCCTTGACCAAACCACCTACATGCTGCAGCTATTTGAACATCTATAAGGAGATGAGACTCTAATCAAACCCCTAGCTTGTGCATTTTGTTTGCCAGTGATCAGGGATGCACATCACACAGCCTCATTAGAGCCCGCATCAATTCAACCCTCTAGGAGCCTCCTCTAACCCACCATAATAATCTCAGTGTCTTCTATGTGGAGTCTCATCCATGCCCAGCTTCACTCAGACAGTGAGACAGACACTCAACAGCACTCTCCGAGCTGGGTGAGATGCAGATACTCGCTATGCTCATGGCACCACGCTCTGAGAAAGCATGCCAGCCCATATTGCATCTGTAAGGACCTGTTCCTGCCCCCAGTGAATTACAATTGACTTCAAAGGGAGTTGGGTCAGGCCTAATTCTCCTATTGGCCTCATAAGCACATTGACAGAGCTTCTTTTTTTTGTTGTTTATTAATTTCATTTTTCAGGACTTATTTTTAGCAATTTTTGAGTTCTGTGTAGATGTACAAAAATTGAGAGGGTTCAGGGCTTTCTCTGTGTATATACATCAAAGAGCACTACTTTAAAGCGAACTAGGGAACCTTTAGTGCACACCAGCAGGGTCTACATGACCAACTAACATTCAACACATTAGTGCGCTTTAGGAATCTCACACCTGTAGTCCACGTTACTGCCCCTTGTAGACAAGCCAGGGAGCAGGGTCATTGCCTAGATAAACAAACTGCACTGGGACAGGGATTAAGTCAATATGAATTGAGTAGCCATTTCTGGTTTCTTTCTGGTGTTTATTGGACAAACACTGTGTGTGTGTGTGTGTGTATTAGGGGTGTTTTATCAGTGTTTAGCAATTAATACCTAAAATCAGAAGCCCTAAATTTGATTAAGAGGAATGATAGTAACAGTAACAGTATGATATTGCTTGAATGATAGTAACAGCACTGCTTGAATGATAGTAACAGTAATCCTGTGGTAACAGTAATCCTGTGGTACATATGAGACAAACAAATGATGTGAGAAAGCACATTATGGACAAGAGAGCATAGAATCATAAAATATTAGGGTTGGAAGAGACCTCAGGAGGTCATCTAGTCCAACCTCCTGTTCAAAGCAGGACTAAAACCAATTAAAACATCCCAGCCAAGGCTTTGTCAAGCCGGGCCTTAAAAACCTCTAAGGATGGAGATTCCACCACCTCCCTAGGTAACCCATTCCAGTGATTCACCACCCTCATAGTGAAATAGTGTTTCTGAATATCCAACCTAGACCTCCCCCACTGCAATTTTAGACCATTGCTTCTTTTTCTGTCATCTGCCACCACTGAGAACCGCCTAGCTCCATCCTCTTTGGAACCCTTCTCCAGATACTTGAAGGCTGCTATCAAATCCCCCCCTCACTCTTCTCTTCTGAAGACTAAATAACCCACAGCATCTCCTCGTAAGTCATGTGCCCTAGCCCCCTAATCATTTGTATTGCTCTGTGCTGGACTCTCTCTAATTTGTCCACATCCCTTCTGTAGTGGGGGGAACAAAACTGGACGCAATACTCCAGGTGCGGCTCATCGCACCTGTCGAATAGAGGAGAGTAATCACTTCCCTCAATCTGCTGGCAATTCTCCTACTAATACAGCCCAATATGCCTTTGGCCTTCTTGGCAACAAGGGCACACTGCTGACTCATATCCACTGTAATCCCCAGGTCCTTTTCTGCGTAGCCACTCAGTCTCCAGTCTGTAGCGGTGCATGGGATTCTTCCTTCCTAAGTGCAGAAATCTGCACTTGTCCTTGTTGAACCTCATCCGATTTTTTTTTGACTAATCCTCCAATTTATCTAGGTCACTCTGGACCCTATCCCTATCTTCCAGCATATCTAACCCTCTCCCCAATTTAGTGTAATCTGCGAATTTGCTGAAGGTGCAATTAATCCCATCATCCAGATCATTAATAAAGATGTTGAACAAAACCAGCCCCAGGACCGACCCCTGGGGCACTCCGCTTGATACCAGCTGCCAGCTAGACATTGAGATGTTGATCACTACCTGTTGAGTCTGACAATCTAGTCAGCTTTCTATCCACCTTAAAGTCCATTCATCAAATCCATACTTTTTTAACTTGCTGGCAAGAATACTGTGGGAGATTGTATCAAAAGCTTTGCTAAAGTCCAGAAATAGCACATCCACCACTTTCGCCATTTCCACGGAGCCAGTTATCTCATCATAGAAGGCCACCAGGTTGGTCAGGCATGACTTGCCCTTGGTGAATCCATGTTGACTGTTCCTGATCACCTTCCTCTCCCCCAAGTGCTTCAAAATGGATTCCTTGAGGACCTGCTCCATGATTTTGCTGGGGACTGACATCTGCCCAACATTACTCTCTGGATTCATTCAGAAAAGATATGTCTATACTGCTATAAAAAAAAAACTGGGGCACCAAATCTCAAGTCAGCAGACTCAGGCTCATGGGGCTCAGGCTGTTGGACTAAAAAATTCAGTGTAAACTTCCAGGCTCAGGATGCTCCCTGGGTCTGGGTCTCTCATGGGGCTTCAGAGGCTGGGCTCCAGCGCAAGCCCAAACATCTACATTGCAATTTTATAGCCCCGCAGCCTGAGCCCCACAGATCCTGGGCCAGCCACAGCCATGCAGCGGGTCTTTTGCTGCAATGTAGATGTACCCAATGGAACAAAGCCACCAGAGGGCTGCCCTGTATTCTCCCACCGTGGACTACAGGTAGGTCAATTCATGCTCCTCAGTAGCAAAGGCAGCTGATAGATCTAATATGAGCTTTAACACTTGAGGCCAGATCCTCAGCAGGTGAAAGATGTCATAGCCCCAGGAGCAGATCCACCAGGATGAACAGGGTTGCCTCCATACTGTTTGCAGGCTGGAACCCCAACTGAGAAGGGTAAAGAAAATCAGAGGCATCGAGATACTCCAAGAGTCATCTCCCCACAACCTGAACAGCATACAGTATGCCAAGCATATCTCCCCAGCAGTAGAGGTAAGGGCACTGCCTGAGCACAATCCGAATGTAAAAATCAACTGCATGGCTGTAGACAATGGACTGTCACGAGAGGGTAAGTTCCTCCTTCTGCCTGCACTGGATATAAGCTTAGAAACAACTGGCCTATTTTCTGCTCTCATCATCCAACACTGGTTTCATGGATTTTACTCTTTCATCATCTCCTTGGGGCATTTTTGCTACTTCTGTGTCATGTAATCCATCACTCACTAAATAATTAATATACTTGTGTAAGGGGAACCTCATGGGGTTTAAGGTTTCTGAGCAAGGAAAGCTGACAGCTGATGTGCTACTTAAGAAGGAAATAAAGATGGGGGAAAAAAGCCCTTTAACTAAACGTTATGTTCGCTTTCTATTTTTTCTCATTATTATTATTCACGATGCAGTGAAAATTATTGCTCCCCAAACTTCTTCCTGTGTTATGCTTTTCCGTTAGGCAGATTAGATCTTATCCCTGTGGCATTATTATAATAGTCAGGGCTGTGAACTTAGAGTTGCACAGTAAAAGCACTCTTCCTCATCTCCCCACAGGAAAGCCGAATGAAATATTCCTTATATGATCCAGCCTAGACTCAACACAGCCCTGACAATGACCAAAGAATTGAGCAAACCTTTACCATAGGCTAAGTGCCCAAAGAGCAGGGACTGAGGTTGCAAAAACCATTGGCATGAATTAGAACCTGCGGGCTAAGCTGTGGCTTTACGCAGCAGCCCTGCATTGACTGCGTGAGCTGCATAACTTCAGCAGGTGCTCCAAGGGGAAGGTGAGGCAGCAGGATGCCAGACAGGCAGCACTGCTAACCCCAGAAGCTCCAAAATCAGGGGTCAGGCTCCAAAAAAAGAAAGTGAGGCACAATGCCACAGAAGAG
The DNA here is from genome assembly GCF_020497125.1 of Mauremys mutica. Lineage (NCBI taxonomy): Eukaryota > Metazoa > Chordata > Testudines > Geoemydidae > Mauremys > Mauremys mutica. Next base: position 9,750,411 of record NC_059077.1, read on the forward strand.
CATGGATGCTGCATTAATCGTAAAGAGAGAGGAGCTTGGGTTCCCCTCTGCAGCTGGCCAGCTCTTCTGACTGGTGTGGAGACACATGGCCCTGTGTCTCTACTTCTTCCCACCCCTTTAAGTCCTTTGTAAGCAGCTGTTGTCCTTGAGCATGAGGAGAGTAAGGATGGCTCAGTGGTAAGGGTTCTACATGGAACTTGGGAGAGCCAAGTTCACTTCCATGGGCTGCCACATGTTGTGTGACCTTGGGCAAGTCACTTAGCCTCTCTGTGCCTAAATTGCCCATCTGTACAATGGGAACATAATAGCACAGCCTGACCTCACACAAGTGTCATGAGGGTAAATACATTAGAGATGGTGAAGTGCACTCTGTAATGGGGACACATAAGTATCATAGATGGACAATAGGCTCTCCATTCTGCTGTTTTCACTCTGTAAAATCAGGGCAGAGAACATTTAGCCACACACACTACTGCATGAAAAACCAGTGGGGGCACTATATAACAAACACTAGGAGATTTGAGCTGTGGTCCAGGAATTATGCTACTACTCTCTTTCTCTCTCAGTTATAAATGCTTTTTGAACTCTGTACTTTAACTCTAATTATCTCAGGCGTTTCAGTCTTCCTTTGCTGTCCAGTGTCTCCCCAGTTTTACCATTTGCTCATTTTACTCACTTATTTTATTATTCACCTTGTGCAAAACCTGCAGTCTTTTCTGTAACACATTGGCTTTAGCGAGAGCTTTGCTTGGATAGGAAATGTGTATGGCCTGTGGAATCCCACCCATCAATTATGATATTTTTGGCTGCCTAGGAAATATATACATTCTGGCCAAAATTCTCCACAAGTACAAATTGGCACAGCTCCATTCAATTCAGTGGCCATTTTTTCAGTGGCCAATGGATTGGCTAATGTTAGGGCTGGCCGACTGGCAGAAGCATGGATGATTTAGTTGGTGTTGGTCCTGCTTTGAGCAGGGGGTTGGACTAAATGACCTCCTGAGGTCTCTTCCACCCCTGATATTCTATGATTCTAAGTAGAGGAGAAAACTTTGAACTGCGGTTCTATTGCTAGGTATGTGCAGAACTCAGAGCTCCCGCACACTCTGGTAGAAAGTCATGCAAGAGTGTGGCAAGTGCTGTTTGAAATAGGAAGGCTAACTACAAGAGGGAGAGGATATTGATTAATAATCACCATATGTTATATTGAGACAGCCTCCCCAATAACTTCTGAATTGTTTACAAACCAGGGCCTTGGTCCTGGAATGAAAACTACACAGGGCACCCCTTTTCACTCCACTGGGCCCCCTTTTTTGTTTAAGAACTGGGTGGTATGCCAGGGCTATAGCCTTCCTCTGCCTGTCTCTTCAAGGATTTGGTGCTCCGCTGAAGAGGTTCAGGGCACTCCGCTGTGAGAAGAGCAGGATGTGGTCATAGCAGGGTATGGAGTGCTCTCCTGTGAGCCTCTCCAATAGTGGTTTTGTGCAAGCTGTTTGGTTTTAATTATGGCAAAAGTAATAAAGTAATAAAGTAATAAAGTAATAAAGTCTCCAATTTTAAACAGCACCTGGATCTGAAAGTGTAACATGTGCACCTACGTTTCACTGAAAATTCCTTTCTGTACATGTGATCGTATACACAAATATACTAAAGACTCCATACAAATGTAAATGTCCAGAATAGCATTTCTTACCCCAGCGAAATACCACAACAAGATGATATCGGCAGGTTAAACCCTTTTGCCTTGAACTGGTCATGAATAATTCAACCCTTCAAATTATTGTCCAGCCACATAACCTCATCTGTCACTCACCAGAGGCAACTGTGTCTGTCCCTACCCAAGTTTAATAGCTGTTGATACCTTCCCATTCTCTCGTTTCTTTCTGGGCCCTAACTTTACACGGCCACGTTGTGTGGCAGTAGCTAATTGTGTCTGCATGAGTCTTCACCAAGTGAAATGAAAGCACTCTCACCTCTTCCTATGTTAGTTGCAATCATTAGAGAGACAAGCTGGGTGAGGTAATATCTTTTATTGGACCAACTTCTGCTGGTCAGAGAGACAAGCTTTGAAGCTAAAAAGAAAGCTTGTCTCTCTCACCAACAAAAGTTCATCCAATAAAAGATGTTACCTCACCCACCTTGTCTCTCGAATATCCTGGAACTGACACTGCTACAACAACACCACCTCGCTGCAATCATAGCAATTAATGTGATACACAAAGGCTTTGATAACTGCTTATTCCTGAGATGATGATGATAAAACTTTTGATCGTGTGTTGTTTATAAAAATCCATCACAAAATGCTTTGCAGCACATAATACTCTACAAAATTGTGTCCGGATGTGGCTGCAGAATTTAAAAACGAAACTTTGCCAAGGACACGAGAAACATCCTGGCTCATAAAGGGATGCAAATAGTGATGTGTTACTTTGTTTTAAAATATTGGGAAGGGCCCCAAGTGGAACTGTGAATGCATTATTATTCTGATTTATAATTTATTAAGCACTGGTCATGTGCTTGCCATTAAACTAGATGCAAAATACAGGAATAGTGTGATTTTCATTAAAATCCACCCTTTGATTATGGATCAAAATTAAGAAGGGTCCTAATTTCTGGTTCATGTGGCCAATATCATTTGGAAACAGCCATATATGAGCAAATGATGGTGGAAATCTCTTTTTGTTCTGGTTTGCACAGCCCCTAGCACAATGGGGTCCTGATCCATGACTGGGGCTCCTACATGCTACCACAGTACAAATAAAATAGTAATAATACAACCGATCAGAAGATTTCTGACATGTCAGACCAAAACCTCACGAGAATTTACCGCTAACAAATTCAACTGCGAAACAGGATCTATATTCCAACACTACCACCTCTGTAACTTGTATCTACTGTTAAGTACATGTAGCTTATATATAGATCCCCACCTTTCACAGTCTAGCCCTTCCCTTCTTATCTCCTCTTGTATGTGTGGTAGCAGAAAGGAGATGGAGAACTTTCCAAAGGGGGCAACCAGGGGTTCCCTTCACATACTCTTTTGGGTGTAGGTGTATTCAGGTTAGGGATGTTAGGAAGAATGAAGAATGATGCACTCCAGGTAATCTCAACCAGTGGAGTTGGCCTAATTTACAGCACCTCTTAGGCTGCTCTAAATTATGCTGGAGGCTGGGGAAGAAGAAAGGTGGTTTAGGGATACCTTTCCCCAGCTTCTAAGGGCATGTGATAAGCACAGCTTGGCTAAACCCAGGGATCTGACCAATTAACTTAAACCATCATGTATGTCACCCCTAAGATTTCCATGGACGTTACACCTGCAGGACTGAATAGCCTTTTATACTCACCGCAGAAGGGCAGCAACTGAATCTGAAGAGGAGGGAATGGTGTTAAGGGAAACTGTCCACAGTGACACATGAACATGAAGCGTTTGCAGTTGCCCTTCACTGCTTTTATCATCAAATAAAATGAGAGCCAACATGTAATACAAAATACTGCACAGTTCAATTTGAGACCTAGGAAAATCATTAGGCTGTAAATACCTGGGTAACTTACATTCCATGACACATAACAGAGGCTGTAATTTTTCAGCCTGATAGAAACATTCCAAGGGAGAGTTCTGTAGTTAGGAACAAAGATGCCACAACATTTGGCTCTGGCTGTGAATTTTGAACCTGCTCACAAAGTTTTGAGATTCCGAGAGGTGGTCAGAGGGAAATAATTACAGTGAAAATTCATTCTTCTGCAGTGTTTTTCTCCTACCCAGTTGATGTAGAAAAGCCAGAGATTTTAAAATTAGAGAAAAGGCATATTTTTAACAGTGACGATGACTAACCATCAAACTACCAAGGGGTATGGCAGATTCTCCATTTCTTGAGGAGCCTTCAAACTGCTTTTCTGGAAGTTATGCTTTAGCCAAACACAAGTGATCAGGTTCAATACAGGGGTAACTGGGAGATATTCGATGACGAGTGATACACAGGAGGTCAGACTCAATTATCTAATTGTCCCTTCTGGCCTAAAATCTATGAATCTATGAAACCATTAATACAGTGAACTGGGCTGATGAAACAACTCAGCAGCACAGCAATGGTGACATATCTTGGTGACACCGAGGGCCATATGGGCAACTAGAATCCAGGGTCAAGACAAAACTTTTCTCCTAAGTGCAAAGGTTTCTAACCATCAGAGGAGTGCAATTCTGGAACAGCCTTCCGAAGGAAAACAGTGGGGGCGAAGGACCTCATGACTTTAAGATTAAGCTAGATAAGTTTATGGAGGAGATAGTATGATAGGATAACGGGCTTAGTCAATAGGTCAATTAAGTGCCACACTGGTAATTAGTACAATGGGTCAATGATAGGATATTGTTAGCCTTTTTCCAGAGGGTATGGCTGGAGAGTCTTGCCCGCATGCTCGGGGTTCAGCTGACCGCCATATTTGGGGTCAGGAAGGAATTTTCCTCCAGGGTAGATTGGCAGTGTCCCTGGAGGTTTTTCGCCTTCCTCCAAAGCATGGGGCAGGGGTCGCTTGCTTAAGGAGTGGGTGGATCGGCTTATGTGGCCTGCATCTTGCAGGAGGTCAGACTAGATGATCATAATGGTCCCTTCTGATCTTGAATTCTATGATTCTATGATTCTATGAAATTTAGGCTCTTAAATAATTAGTCTGACTGCTGAATACCTGGAAGCTCCATTTGACTTCAGTGAGCCACAGGGTGACTCCTGGATTAGATTCAAACCCTGCAGTGCATAGCAGGCAGCCAGTCCGCAGTGTTGCCAATGGGGCTCTGTGCAGGTGCATTAGTCTATATGTGCACTATCATTTGTGGGACCCAGGCCATAGTGCGTATGTTTACATGCATCTTTTAAAGGAAAAATAAATTCACATCACAATATTGGAACTAGTGACCTGTTTGCCAAGTGGAGAGGTACTGTCTGAAAACTGAATTCACCGATAAAACAGTGCAGCTGATCACTTTGTTCTGATCCTGCTGCCATAGGAGAGGGAGGTGGAGAATTCACCGATAAAACAATGCAGCTGATCACTTTGTTCTGATCCTGCTGCAATAGGAGAGGGAGGCGGAGGGCTGCATTTTAGATTCCCCTGGGTTGTTTTAGGTGGCCAGTTTACACTTCTAGCATCCCATTATGTAAGATGCATCACAAGCTCTCTTCAAAAAGACCAAACATGTTTGCTGGTTTAGAACAGCATTTATGGAATGGCAGCAGAAGCTATTGTCAAACAGCTGTGGAGGTGCTGGGAGCAACAGCAATTAGACATCTGCAGGTGAGTTAGGAAAACAGCAATAAAAATGCACCTGTCTTGCTAAAAAAAAAATGATGTTGTTTGGTTTAGGGATAAGCAAACTCATTTTGCCTAATTTACAAACCAGTCAAATGTTGAGGGCTAAAAATGTCAATTTATGTCAAAGGGAGAGACAGTGGAAAGAGAAATTGAGAGTGGGAAGGAGAATATAATCCAATGAAAAATAAGGTGAAAAAGAGAGCAGAGATATATAGCAGACAGGGTTAAATCACTGATGGAAAGAGAGTGGCACAAAATCTCTAAAGGAAAACATTAAATTTCCTTCTCTCTCTGACTATATGGATATATGCATGCATAACAGTATTTACAACCCTGGAAGCAATTTTGAATATTGCCTACAGACAACACTTTCAAGGCTCTCATCCCCAAGTTTAGTATGCGTTACTCTCACAAGTTCAAATGCAAAATATAGTTATATTCATGCACATACACATGCACCCCCAAGGCTCTTCTCTAGGAGGATTTACCCTTCTCAGTGTCTGTGGAATGGTGTTCAGATCTTACGCAGGACAGACCAGCTCCTTAAAGGTGAGGAACAACTGCTAGTCCCACGTCTCCTTCAAACTCCCCTTTAGACTTTGCAATGACAGTCTGCAATGTGTAGACCCTGCAGCAAATTCTCCTCTTCTTCTTCTCCAGTGAGGATAGGGAGCCTACAGTCTAATCCAGCAAACCTGGCAGAGTCAGGCAGACCCTCCTGGGCCTTGCACTACTCCACCACCAAGCTCTGACTACCACTTAGCCTATTTATAAACTCTTCCCCACTCCCCTGGGATTTCCATTGGTCCTCCTCTCAGAGAGTGGCTGAAGGTATCCTGCCAATCCATTTCTCCACTGTGGAAATCACCCAAGTAACTTCAAACAGCTAATGAGTATGCCTAGCTCCTCCCACACTCAAGTTTTGGATGATTCTGGCCCATCCTGTGGAGTCCCCTTGCCTGGCTCCCACAAGTCTGCAGACACACAGAGAACAAGAAGTATGCATCCTCCTCCCCACTGTTTCTTCTCTTATTGACACCACTGAATGATGTAATGCATACATGTGCCTCTGCTCCATGACCAGGGCCTGCTCTAGGCACCAGCACTCCAAGCATGTGTGTTATATCCCTGGGGTGGGGAGCCGGTTTAGGAAGAAATCAGTTGAGGCCAGAGAGCTGACAGCTAACAAAACCACCATTTTATTTACAGAGACAGAGAGCTCACTCAGCCGGCTGAAGCCGGCTGAGCTAACCCATAATAATCCAACTCAGTTGCCATAGCAACAAAAACCATGACAACCAAATACACAACAATGTGCTTGGGGCGGCTCTTTCCAAGGGGCAGCACTCCGGCTCCTTTGTTTTTTGCTTAGGGCGCAAAAAGCCAGGAGCCGGCCCTGAGCGGAGGTGAGCTGCAGCGGTGGGGGGTGCGGGGAGGGCTGCAGGAAGTAACCCTGGGGGGGCGGGCAGAGGAACTGCTGCCCCCCAGCTCACCTCCGTCTCCTCCCCCAAGCGTGCCGCCACTCCGCTTCTCCACCCTGGAAAGCCTGGGAAGGAGGGGTAGGAGGGGAAATGTGGTGTGCCCGAGGGAGGAGGTGGGGCCGGGGATTTGAGGAAGGGGGTGGAATGGGGCGGGGAAGGGGCGGAGTTGGGGAGGGGCCAGGGGGGGCGTGGGAAAAACTTTTTTGCTTGGGGCGGCAAAAAATTTGGAGCCAGCCCTGTCCATGACAGCCCTTGAGCTAATTCACCTAATCATACTTTGCTGTATATGTGCTAGCCATTAAGAGGGACAAAGTATCACAACATGTTAGCTTGGATTGTGTGCTGCTCCCCCCCATCATAAATAGCATTTCCCTCCATGGATAAATTATCCCAGGCTATTATTTTGTCTCTTTATTAACACCTTTTCCCACTATCACAGACCAGTTTATATGCTGCTGGAACAAATGGAAACACTGTATTGGGCTATTATTCTCTACTGTAATTACGAACTGTTTTAAAATATTGATTTGTGCAGGGCTCACTGATCATAAGCAATCTATGAAGTCTGTTGTCTTTAAAGAACCTGGAAATTTAGCTGGGGGCTGGCTTGCACTTTTAATTAGAGGATAAGTGTCATGCGGTCAGAGTTTAATTCACATATCTTCCAATAGTAAATGTATAGTGGCATTCAAGCAGGGGCTAATCATCCACGGTCTGCCCATACAAATGCTATGTGTAAGAATTGTGTCACTTAATGAGCCAGCTTCAAATCTCAGTTAATCTGATGTACGGTATATTCAAAGAATCTCCATTGACGCTAATGGGGTTACTCTGGGTTTACATTGGCATATCCGATGGGAATTTGGCCCATGATATTTGATTAATTATATATTGTGCACTTCAATCTGATCTGTCTGCCTGTGTTTCTCAAGTCTATCACCAGGCTATCTGGCCACCCCTTGGTAACACTAGATAATAGCAAAAAGATGTTGACACTGGGGGGGAATGCAGAGAAGTGCATCAGAAATTAGGAAAAGGTTGGGTGTGCTGATTTATGAGGAAACATGAAAATAATTAATGCCCAGATCCTGCTATATGATCAAGTCAGGCTGCCATTTATCCACTGTAGTGAGAGAAAGAGAGGTCCATGATATTTCAGGTTTATAACCTAAATAGTAGCGCTCCTTGGAAAACTTCCAACAGAATGTTTTTTCTGCCAGAAAATGCCACTTTGTCAAAATCAAAACTTTCCACAAGACTAAGTTGATTTCGACATTTCATTTGAAAAGAAAAAGTTTTTTTTATTTTTATTTTGTAAAATTAAATTAAGATTTTTTTTTAGGGCTGTCAAGTGATTAAAAAATTTAATCATGATTTATCATGCTGTTAAACAATAGAATACCATTTATTTAAATATTTTTTATGTTTTCTTCATTTTCAAATATATTAATTTCAGTTACAGCACAGAATACAAAGTGTACACTGTTCACTTTATACTTATTTTTATTACAAATATTTGCACTGTAAAAAGCAAAATAAATATTATTTTTCAGTTCACCTAATACAAGTACTGTAGTGCAATCTTTTTATCATGAAAGTGCAATTTACAAATGTAGAATTATGTATAAAAAACCCCTACATTCCAAAATAAAATAATGTAAATGTTTAGAGCCTACAAGTCCACTCAGTCCTACTTCTTGTTAAGGCAATCATTCAGACAAACAAGTTTGTTTACATATGCAGAAGATAATGCTGCTCACTTCTTGTTTACAATGTCACCTGAACATGAGAACAAGTGTTCACATGGCACTGTTATAGCCAGCGTTGCAAGATATTTATGTGCCAGGTGTGCTAAAGATTCAAATGTCCCTTCATGCTTTGACCACCATTCCAGAGAACATGCCTCCAGATTGATGATGGGTTCTGCTCAATAACGATCCAAAGCAATGCAGACCAACACATGTTCATTTTCATCATCCGAGTCAGATGCCACCAGAAGGTTGATTTTCGTTTTTTAGGTGGTTTGGGTTCTATCCTTTCTGCATTGGAGTGTTGCTCTTTTAAGACTTCTGAAATCATGTTTCACACTTCATCTCTCTCAGATTTTGGAAGGCACTTCAGATTCTTAAACCTTGTGTCGAGTGCTTTAGCTATCCTTAGAAATCTCACATTGGTACCTTCCTTGAATTTTGTCAAATCTGCACTGAAAGTGTTCTTTAAATGAACAACATGTGCTGGTCATTATCCGGGACTGCTATAACATGACGTATATGGCAGTATGTGCATAAAACAGAGCAGAGACATACTATTCTCCCCGAAAGAGTTGAGTCTCAAATTTAATTAACACATCATTTTTTAATGAGCATCATCAGCATGGAAGCATGCCCTAGGAATGGTGGCTGAAGCATGAAGTGGCATATAAATGTTTAGCATATCTGTCATGTAAATACCTTGCAATGCCTGCTACAAAAGTGCAATGTGAACGCCTGTTCTCACCTTTAGTTGACTCTGTAAATAAGAAACTGTCAGCATTATCTCCTGCAAGTGTAAACAAACCAATTTTTCTTAGTGATTGGCTGAACAAGAAGTAGGACTGAGTGGACTTGGAGGCTCTAAAAAATTACATTTTTTTTGTTTTTGAGTGCAGTTATGTAACAAAAATATCTAAAATTGTAAGTTACACTTTCATGATAAAGAGATTGCACTACAGTACTTGTATGAGGTGAACTGAGAAATATTGTTTCTTTTGTTTCTCATTTTTATAGTGCAAATATAATTTAAAGTGAGCACTATATTGTGTTGTAATTGAAATTAACATATTTGAAAATGTAGAAAAACATCCAAAAATATTTAATAAATTTCAATTGGTATTCTATTGTTTAACAGTGTGATTAAAACTGCAATTCATTTTTTTAATTATGGTTAATTTTTTGGAGTTAATAGCGTGAGTTAACTGTGATTAATCAACAGCCTAATTTTCTTTATTCTGATTTGGAACTAAAACACATCACAAAACGTCAGAATTTCCTGCACAATGGAAAATCCCAGTTTCAACCAGCACTACTAAAGAGGTAGAACAAAGCTAAGGGATAGGCTGGAGAAGACTATTTACATGTATGTGAAAGGTATAAACACAATGGCTCTCCCTCTCAATCTCTATGTCCCTGGGGAATCTGTAAGAGAGATAGTAGGCATATCAGCACAATTCAATCCATGGTGGGGAACAGGCACTGCAAAACTAGGGCAAAGATTCCTTCCCTCCAGCCCTTAAGGAACTCTCTGTTGCTCAGGATTTGCATTCAGACTAGGACAAGGAGCTAAAAGAAAAAGAAAATCCTATTGGCCCGATTCATTACTACCATGTAACTCTTATTGAAATCTGAGGAGTTACATTAGTGTAAAACTGAAGTACACACAGTGGTGAATAGGGCCTTGGGTTCACTCAGTGCTCAGACTGTGTTTTAAACTGACAGATGCAGGAAAATCAGAGCTGAGCTCATCACTGCAAATTTAATGAAGACTTTCTGTGTGTGAGTTATGTATCAGAGGGTTAGCTGTGTTAGTCTGGATCTGTAAAAAGCGACAGAAAGAGTCCTGTGGCACCCTAAAGACTAACAGATGTATTGGAGCATAAGCTTTCGTCAGACATATGTAATGGAAATTTCCAGAGGTAGGTATAAATATGCAGGCAAGAATCAGTCTGGAGATAACGAGGTTAGTTCAATAGCAGTTGAGGTGTAAACACCAAGGGAGGAGAAACTGCTTTTGTAGTTGGCTAGCCATTCACAGTCTTTGTTTACTCCTGATCTGATGGTGTCAAATTTGCAAATTAACTGAAGCTCAGCAGTTTCTCACCAGTGTGTGAGTTGAAATTCAAGAACCTATCTCAGAGCTAAGAGCAATTCCTTAATGAAAAGGGGAAAGGGAGGATCAGAGAGAGATTTATTTCTTGAATATTTACTGTATTTTTCACTTATATATATTTAATTTCCTAACCTCAAGAGCCTGAGCAGAAGCAAATATTTTGCTAGATTAAAGCATTATTAATGATGGAGTAAAGTCAGGGATCCAAAGAAATGTGGCCCTTCCTTCTTAGACCACATAAAAAACTGATACATTTCAATGACAGGCAAAGCAAACAACTTGGCAATTTATTGGACGGAGGACATGAGATGCTGTGAAACCCAGGCTCAGCCTTGATGTATCCAGTCGTTTTGACATTTCCCACACCCCAGTGTGGGCTTAATATTAATTAATGCTTCATATGACACTGTTCTCTCTTTCTCTTCCTATTGATCCCATGGTCCATAATTTATTTTTGAAATTCTGCACTTTGTGAATATGAATAGACCTGAATGGCAGACCTGTAAATCGGACATTGACTGTCAGAGCATGTGCATGTTTCTAGTAACCAAACCATTGACTTCTCCTCTATTAATTATGTTATGCAGTTTCATGGAAATATATGTTAAATACGTGGCCTTCACAAAGTAACAAGGAAGTTAGGAAAAGGAAGAACTGTAAAGAGCAAATAATTCAGAGCAAGTCATTTTTTCTATGAATGTTGCCTCTGTTTCTGTTCATGAAAACATTGCAATTTTCTCATTTTTATGCATACATTGACATCCCCTCCTCACCTCAGAAATTAGTTTACTTTTTGTCTTGTTCTTCAGAATTCTTACACCACTGTGCTAATAAGCAACGGTCACATAAATACCACCCTATACCGGAAACCTACTGACCGCTATACTTACCTACATGTCTCCAGCTTCCATCCAAGATACACCACACAATCCATTGTCTACAGCCAAGCTCTAAGATACAACTGCATTTGCTCCAATCCCTCAGACAGAAACAAGCACCTACAAGATCTCTATCAAGCATTGTTAAAACTACAATTCCCACCTGCTGAAGTGAAAAAACAGATTGACAGAGCCAGAAGAGTACCCAGAAGTCACCTACTACAGGACAGGCCCAACAAAGAAAATAACAGAACACCACTAGCCATCACCTTCAGCCTCCAACTAAAACCTCTCCAGCGCATCATCAAAGATCTACAACCTATCCTGAAAGATGATCCCTCACTCTCACAGATCTTTGGAGACAGACCTGTCCTCGCTTACAGACAGCCCCCCAACCTGAAGCAAATACTCACCAGCAACCACACACCACACAACAAAAACACTAACCCCTGAATCTATCCTTGCAACAAAGCCCGATGCCAACTCTGTCCACATATCTATTTAAGTGTCATCATCGCAGGGCCTAATCACATCAGCCATGACATCAGGGGCTTGTTCACCTGCACATCTACCAGTGTGATATATGCCATCATGTGCCAGCAATGCCCCTCTACCATGTACATTGGCCAAACCGGACAGTCTCTATGCAAAAGAATAAATGGACATAAATCTGACATTAGGAATCATAACATTCAAAAACTAGTAGGAGAACACTTCAACCTCTCTGGTCACTCAGTAACAGGCTTAAAAGTGGCAATTTTGCAACAGAAAAGCTTCAAAAACAGATTACAAGGAGAAACTGCTGAACTTGAATTAATATGCAAATTAGATACCGTCAATTTAGGTTTGAATAGAGACTGGGAATGGCTGAGCCATTACACACATTGAATCTATTTCCCCATGTTACATATCCTCACACCTTCTTGTCAAACTGTCTGAAATGGGCCATCTTGATTATCACTACAGAAGTTTTTTAATTAATTAGCCTCCTAGAGTTGGTAGGGCAACTCCCACCTTTTCATGTTCTTTGTATGTGTATATATATCTCCTTACTATATATTCCATTCTATGCATCTGATGAAATGGGCTTTAGCCCACGAACGCTTATGCTCAAATAAATTTGTTAATCTCTATAGTGCCACAAGTACTCCTCGTTCTTTTTGCGGATACAGACTAACACGGCTGCTACTCTGAAATGCTGTCTCATTGTGATTGATCCAAAAATTCCTAGGATATTGTTGCTATTTGCAAGTTTCTCCATGCAGCTCGTTGGGGCAGGGATTGTCTTTTTATTCTCTATTTGTACAGAGCCTAGCACAGTGGACTGCTGATCCAGGACTGGGGCTCCCTGGTTCTAATATAATAAAAATAACAAATGATAAAAGAGGCACAGACAGTGAATTTGAAAATTTGTTTTCCCTGAGTATTTTGGAGGAAGAGCTCTGCAATTACCAGATGCAAATATTTGTGCTGGCAGAATTTAGTCTATGAAAGTGAACACAAAATAAGTGCAAACATGATGAAGTGGTCCATTTTGTGGGTATTAGGACATCAAGGATGAGGTAGGGAATGAACTTCAAATGTTCTACTTCTCACAGGACCTAACAAATACTATGATTATCCCTGGAAATACCTTGGGCAAACAAAAAGGTTGGGTCATTCACACCAAATGGTTAGGGAGGAATAACAAGATTTTATTTGATTTTATTTTATGTGAAGGATGGTCTTGTCATAAAAGCACAGGCCTGAATATCTAAAGTCTATTCCAGACTCCCTCTATGACCTTAGGGAAGTCATGTAACCTTGATGTGCCTCAGTTTCCCCAGCTGTAAAATGAGAATGATGATACTGACCTTCCTTGCTGAAATGCCAAAGCCACTAATGTTTATGAAATATTTAGACACCCTTTGGCACTACAGAAGTAAAATATATTATTAATTATTACTATTACTTCTCCAGAGCCCACTTGGAGGAAACAGCATGAAGGAATAAGGAATAGATACCAATTAGTATACTGAAAAAGCTTAATAGTTTTGAAAAAAGACTCACCATTTTCAAAGCCTCCTGCCATGTAATTATCTATCCATTATCTTTTGAAATCACTCACCGGGACTGCGAAAAATGACATAAAAATTGTTACGATTGGACAGATTATGATAAAATGTGAAAAGGGTTTAAATTTTCAGCACATATTTTTCCCTCTGTAATTTGGTTCATATAATATTTATACAGGATTAAGAGGGAATTCACACACATCAGTCTTTGATATCAAAAGTTTCCCTGAACACTGAAGGATTAAAAGAAAATAAGAACAAGAATTTCCCATCCCTTCATTTATTCTTAGAAAATAGAAACCGATATTAATATCACCACGGAAGGCATTTTATTCTGAACCTATAACTGTTTTTGCCTTGCAGTTTCTCTGGGTGGACACTAGAGTCTCCTGTAGTCCTACTTACAATACCCATCTATTTGAATCAATTATACTTGACCTTGAGAGTCATATTTGCCAATGGCAGAAATGGGCAGCTCCACTGACTTCAATAAGCTAACACATGACCACATTGTTTCTATTGTTATGGAGGTGTCACCAGGTGGTGCTGTTATATGGAGTCTTTTACATTCTTTCTCTTAATGTGCGAGCAAGTTTAGACTCTTGGGAAGATATGAGGTGTTGTTCTCAGTTTGGGCTAGACAAGGTTTTGGTTTAGAAGCAGATTTAGGAGTACATAACATAAGAACATAAGAACGGCCGTACCGGGTCAGACCAAAGGTCCATCTAGCCCAGTATCTGTCTACCGACAGTGGCCAATGCCAGGTGCCCCAGAGGGAGTGAACCTAACAGGCAATGATCAAGTGATCTCTCTCCTGCCATCCATCTCCATCCTCTGATGAACAGAGGCTAGGGACACCATTCTTACCCATCCTAGCTAATAGCCATTTATGGACTTAGCCACCATGAATTTATCCAGTCCCCTTTTAAACATTGTTATAGTCCTAGCCTTCACAACCTCCTCAGGTAAGGAGTTCCACAAGTTGACTGTGCGCTGCGTGAAGAAGAACTTCCTTTTATTTGTTTTAAACCTGCTGCCTATTAATTTCATTTGGTGACCCCTAGTTCTTGTGTTATGGGAATAAGTAAATAACTTTTCCTTATCCACTTTCTCAACATCACTCATGATTTTATATACCTCTATCATATCCCCCCTTAGTCTTCTCTTTTCCAAGCTGAAGAGTCCTAGCCTCTCTAATCTTTCCTCGTATGGGACCCTCTCTAAACCCCTAATCATTTTAGTTGCTCTTTTCTGAACCTTTTCTAGTGCTAGAATATCTTTTTTGAGCTGAGGAGACCACATTTGTACACAGTATTCAAGATGTGGGTGTACCATGGATTTATATATGGGCAATAATATATTCTCAGTCTTATTTTCTATCCCCTTTTTAATGATTCCTAACATCCTGTTTGCTTTTTTGACCACCTCTGCACACTGCGTGGACATCTTCAGAGAACTATCCACGATGACTCCAAGATCTTTTTCCTGACTCGTTGTAGCTAAATTAGCCCCCATCATGTTGTATGTATAGTTGGGGTTATTTTTTCCAATGTGCATTACTTTACATTTATCCACATTAAATTTCATTTGCCATTTTGTTGCCCAATCACTTAGTTTTGTGAGATCTTTTTGAAGTTCTTCACAATCTGCTTTGGTCTTAACTATCTTGAGTAGTTTAGTATCATCTGCAAACTTTGCCACCTCACTGTTTACCCCTTTCTCTAGATCATTTATGAATAAGTTGAATAGGATTTGTCCTAGGACTGACCCTTGGGGAACACCACTAGTTACCCCTCTCCATTCTGAGAATTTACCATTAATTCCTACCCTTTGTTCCCTGTCCTTTAACCAGTTCTCAATCCATGAAAGGACCTTCCCTTTTATCCCATGACAGCTTAATTTACGTAAGAGCCTTTGGTGAGGGACCTTGTCAAAGGCTTTCTGGAAATCTAAGTACACTGTGTCCACCGGATCCCCCTTGTCCACATGTTTGTTGACCCCTTCAAAGAACTCTAATAGATTAGTAAGACACAATTTCCCTTTACAGAAACCATGTTGACTATTGCTCAACAGTTTATGTTTTTCTATGTGTCTGACAATTTTATTCTTAACTATTGTTTCGACTAATTTGCCCGGTACCGACGTTAGATTTACCGGTCTGTAATTGCCGGGATCACCTCTAGAGCCCTTTTTAAATATTGGCGTGAGGAGTGAGGGAGTTGTATGAGCAGTAGGACACAATTTGTTCTCTGCCTAGGACTGTGATTAGAATAAATTCTTGAGGTAGAATTGCACCCTGGGAGCTGGACATTGGTGTTAGGCTGAAATTCCTGGAAGAAGGGATTGCCCTGCATGTTACTTGACTCTCTCATTGTAAGACCAATGTACGGATGTAAATAAAACTAGTTACATTCATAATATACCTAGAGTCCTTGCCATTGATTTCTCCTCCACAGGGAAGCTAACCTGCAAGGCCCCGTATATCTGCTTCCACATGACAGAAGAGCAACCAACTCTGTCATCACAATGGGAAACAGGTGACAGAAAATGGAGCCACAGTATTGAATATTTGCATTGCAGTAGGGCCCAGAGGCGGGCACTATTGTGCTAGGTGCTGTACAAACACATGAGAAGATTGCCTCAAGGAGCTGCTGATCTTACAATTGGTTTAATGAGAGTTACAATGACACATCAAGAGGAGTAAAACACTCCTGTGAATGCCGTTAGAAACACAGGGTAATACGCATGGATTAAAACAATCATTTGGTTTACAAGCAGGCTGACATTTCACTGGCTTCTTTTCTCTTTCCATACCTCAGCCATACCTACCAGGCCTTTACTTTCATCTCTGTTCTCTATTGTCTCTTTTCTTGTCGCAGCCTCTATTTTTTCCCTCCGCCAGCATTTCTGGCCTGTTCCTCTCTCTCTCCCCCCATCCACTCCTTCAAATTCCTTCTCAAAATTAGAACTGATTAGTAAGGCTACGATTATGTCACAGAGGTCATGGAATCACATTCTCCCCCTCCGCCTTGTGCATATGATTACACTATTAAATACGTTCTCAACTTCAGAACCTCCTGTCTTCTTCATTGCACCAGAGAGACCTGCTGTGGGGATCAATCAGGGTAGTGTAGTGAAAGGAAACTGTTCTCTCTAGGAACCCTGCTTCATTTGTTGCAGAAGTTGGAAAGTATGAATTAAATGAGGCCTCTGTGGCATTTTCTGTTTCAGCCCAAGGCAGCGGGGCTGGAACTGTCAGCTGGTGGCCCTCCTGCAGCTCCCAGCCACTGGGAAGCAAGGGGACCCCGCAGCTGCTTAGCCACCATGGGTGGGGGGGGGACCCCCAGCAGCTTCCCTGCCTCCCCAGTTGCCAAGGGCACCCCCTGTAGCTGCTGAGCCTCTGTGGGTGACAAGGGCCCCCCCTGCAGCTCCCAGCCACCACAGGTGGGGGGGTAGGGCCCCAGAGCAGCTCCCAACCTGAGTGGGTGGGGGACTCCACAGCTGCCCAGCCACCATGGGCAGTGGGGGTGACCCCAGAGCACCCAGAAGCTGTTGATGTGGGACACTTCTCCCTCCTCATTTTCTCAGGGATATTTTTAGTAAAAGTGATGGACAGGTCATGGGCTGCCGTGATTTTTTGTTTATTGCCTGGGACCTGTTCCTGACTTTTACTAAAAATATACACAACAAAATCTTAGCCCTACTGATTAGAAATTAGAGCTCCTGCCCCCTCCCCAGAAAATTTCAATGGCGGAAAAAAAAATATTTTCTGTGGAAAAAATTTGACTTTTTGTCAAAAAACTCCAATCTCCACAAAGTGTTTGGGTTCTGGCAGCTGAAAATAAAATAAAATAAATTAAAAATTGGAGCCAAAACCTGCCAATAAACAAAAATAACAACAAACAAAAAATGAAGCAAAAGCATCCAAATCCCCTGAAATTTTCAGTTTTCAGCTGAAATTTTTTAGTTTTCCAGTATTTTTATTTCCAATGAAAATTCAAAACCAAAAAAGGGAGGTCAGTAGGCACTGCAAAAAATGTTTGATGGAAAATACAATTTTCCATCAAAAAAGAATAACAGCAGAAAAATTTTGAGCAGCCCTGTTTAACACACACCTCTTCTTTTTGTTTCCTTATTTACAATGCAAGATCTTTTGGAAAGGAAATGTCTTAGATTTGTTTGTAATGCACTATGTGAATAAACATTTCTGTAACAATAATTAATAATAGCCCCCAAGCACAGAGAAAACTTTGCACTTCAGTTGCTTTTGCTGATCTGGCCTTCAGCTTCGGAGAGAAATCATGATCTCTAAATTACAGAAATGTAGGGTTGGTCTTGTGAAATGCTGAGGGGTTCTTAGTGTCCTGGGGCTCAGCACCTCACAGGATTAGCTCCTTAATAGAGGAAATAACAAAGCCTCCCTAACATGGAGATACTATAACTTCTATTGGGAAGCAAGGTACCACATAAATTATAAAATGCCAACAAAAACTTTTAAAAATCATGCAGACCAAAGATCAGTCTTCTAGTCTCCTCTGGCTTTAACCCATTAATTAACATTTACAAGGAAAGCCGCAAACCCCTCCATCCCAAAGCTCCCTGCCCTGGGAAAAATAGGCTCCAAGGTGTCTAACTCATGGGGGATGGGACATGTTTCCAATAAAGAAACCAGACCAAGTAAAAGATGCTATCTCCATTTAAAATGTTGTTTTCTCCCCCCTTCTCTGGCTGCAGTGTCCCCATTAATAGGTGTGAAGTGGAGAGGTGCAATGGGCAAATTGGATGGGAATAGCAGGAGATCAGATCATCCCTGCTGATTAAATCTACTGACATGTTTTACAGTATTACAAAATGTCAGAGACACTCATGCTATATCTTTACTGTTGAGGATCCCATCACTTGTAAAACAATCGCAGCTGCCTCATGAAAGTTACAGGTGAGCTTCCAATTCCACAATTAAGTCATAAAAATCTCCTCTCCCTCCCCACCGCTTATCTTTTTTCTTGCAGGCTGCCTCAGAAGAATCCGAAAGTTTCCTCTCTTTTTCACATCCATCTTTTCTGGCAGAATGGTAAGCTCAGAGAGGGATACAGCAGGTTCTATTACTTTGCTTCCATCCCACCATCTCAAATAAGTGGAAAGGGGCAATTAAACTAGCCACCAGGGTTTGACAAGTGGCATTCAGCATCTGCTGAACCTACATAGCTATGCACAGCTGTCTTCTGTTCCCGGGGAAATGCAGAAGTGTATGGTATGTGGAATTCCAATGAGCTGGAGTCTCTCCGAAGTAGGCTGTGATGGGAATGTTATTTCATTCTGCTCTTTTCAACTCCAGTATAATCCAGCTGCAAAGAGGCTTATATAACAGAGTAAGCCCAGACAAGTATTTCAGAGACAGACCTAACCAATGACCTCCCGGTAGCAGAAGTGTGATCTCCAATAACACACTAGTGCATTTGTAAAATTCAGCATTTAAACACTTTGCTTTTAAAGGGTTTCATAGATCTATATTTGAATATATAAAATACATCTTTGCCTCATTATAATTAGTATTTTTTATTAGAGTAGCATTAAGAAGTTCCATTCAAAATTGGGGATGCATTTTACAAGGATATGGTAGGAGACAGTTTCTGTCCCAAAGAGCTTACAGTGTAAACAGACAAAGAGTAGAAAGGGACACAGAGGGACAGAAGTGAAGTGACTTACACAGCAGGTCAGTGGCATAACAACTTTTCTAGCTCATAGTCCAATGCTCTCTCTACTAGACCATACTGCCTCTTCTGCTTTGTGTACATGCAGAAAATAGGTACCTATTTAATACATTCATATACTCTTTTTTTTTTTTTTTGCAAGAATACTCTATTTATTCTTGCCAATTCTTTTCCTGACTGGAAATGTTAAACACTTATCATAGTCTAGGTCTTCTGTTTTTTCTTGGGGTGTCAGCTTTATAATTAATTAAACTGCCTGGGAGAAAAAGAGAGACTGGAGCACGGGGCTTGGTGCAAGACCTGACACCTGAACCATAGTCAGCAAAGTCAGGCCAGGTCATGAATCAAAGTCAGGCCATGTATTAAAGCAGATGCTTACAAGTTCATTGTCTGATACGTGATCTTGGGAAGGCTAATGCTACTATTGCTAAAACACAGGCACTCCTAAGAAGCAATAGATACTGGGTATGTGTGTGAACAAACTCCAGAAGATTAACATAAGTACATCCTGACCTAACACAAGATGAGAGGGTTTGACAGAAGTGATTAATAGAGATGTTTGGTCCAAGACATCCGGAGCAAAGTATAATGGAATGTAACAAGCAGATGTCCTGAAACGCACAAGGTGGTACATAAGTTGTTTGCCTCAGTCTATAAATGTTGGGGTACCATGTCTGAACTCTTTGTGCAGCCGAGGGGACAGCAGAAATTCCCGCTGCTGAGCAGCTCCTTGCCACAGGGCACTCATGTGTTAGTGTACCTATCGCTCCTTTGAGATACTATGACTGTGCCTTGAGGGCAATAAATCTGACTGAGTGCCTTTGTCCCTGAACTGTGCTTATGCTCTTTCTTTATGAGAAACGTTGATGTCTGCTGAATTAGCAGGCTGCATTATCTGCGAATGCTCATAACACCGGAGCTCGAAGCATAGAAGCACGGAGCAGCCATAACAACCTGGCAGCAGTAACAACATCCTTCAGCAACTTACTTAACAACAAACTGTACTTGTGTGGAATTTCAAGAAGAAGCTTGCTGGAGTAAGAATCTGCATCTGTCATAATAATGTATCAAAAATGTGTCTTTAATAATACTTTTTTATCTTTTAGCAAAGGAGCCGAAACTGGAGTGACCAAATGTCCTGATCTTATAGGGAGAGTCCCAATTTTGGGGTCTTTTTCTTATATAGGCTCCTATTACCCCCCACCCCCGTCCCGATTTTTCACACTTGCCGTCTGGTCACCCTAGCTGAAACCGTTCAAATATTATCAGATACAGATTCACACCACTGCTTGAGGACTGTATTATTATCCCCATTTAAATATGAGGAAACTGAGGTACAGAGAGATTAAATGACTTGCCTGGGGTCATATAAAAAGCCTCTGGAGCAGAGAGCAGGTCTTCTGACTCTCAGTCCTCGACATTAACCACAAGATACTCCCATTTGCTCCCTTTAAATAAAAAGAATGGAATTACCTTTCCTTAAAAAATTTTTTTTTCATGCTGGTACATCAAGGGAACAGTAAGTTGTGTTTGTTTTCAGAAAGATCATAACTAGTCTTTTGAATGGGTTTCCTTTATCATATGCAGAATGACATGGGACATTCCTTGGAGAACCTACAAGTGGTAGGACAAAACATTCTGGCAAATTGATAGGTTTCTCATTACTATTAATTAATTATTAATGATTAATTATTATTATTATTATTTATTTTTTTTTTACTGTGGTAGTGTCTAGGAACCCCAGTCATAGACCAGGACCTTATTGTGCTAAATACTGTATGAACACAGAGCAAAGAGAGTCCCTGCAACAAAGAGCTACAATTAAGAGCTCCACCATTTCTGACAAACATGCTCAATGTGCTCTAGATGGTTCCAAATGCCTGAGAAGACTTAGCCCTGGTCTACATTACGAGTTTAGGTCCACACGACCAAGCTTGTTTTGTCGACTTAAAGGGCTCTTAAAATTGATTTCTGTACTCCTCCTCGGTGAGGGGTTTAGCACTAAAATCAACCTTGTTGGGTCGAATTTGGTAGTGTGGATGCAATTTGACGGAATTTGGTAGTGTGGATGCAATTTGATGGTATTGTCCTCCAGGAGCTATCCCAGAGTGCTCCATTGTGACCGCTCTGGACAGCACTCTCAACTCAGATGCACTGGCCTGGTAGACAGGAAAAGCCCTGGGAACTTTTGAATTTTATTTCCTGTTTGGCCAGCGTGGTGAGCTGATCAGCACAGGTGACCATGCAGAGCTCATCAGCACAAGTAACCATGGAGTACCAGAATTGCAAAAGAGCTCCAGCATGGACCGAATGGGAGGTACTGGATCTGATTGCTGTATGGGGAGAAGAATCCATGCAGGCAGAACTCCATTCCAAAAGATGAAATGCTAATATATTTGTCAAAATCTCTAAGGGCATGATGGACAGAGGCTACAACAGGGACACACAGCAGTGCTGCATGAAAGTTAAGGAGCTGAGGCAAGCCTACCAAAAAACAAAGAATGCAAACGGTCACTCTGGGTCAGAGCCCCATACATGCTGGTTTTATGACGAGCTGCATGCAATTCTGGGGGTGACCCCTACCACTACCCCACCACTGTCCGTGGACACCTGCAAGGGGGGAGTCTCATGCAACAGGGATGAGGACTTTGAAGAAGAGGAAGATGATGAGGAGGAGGAAGAGGTTGAGAATAGCACACAGCAGGCAAGCGGAGAATCCCTTCTCCCCAGCAGCCAGGAACTGTTCATCACCCTGGAGCCAATACCCTCCCGACCCTCCCAAGGCGGGCTCACGGACCATGAAGCTGGAGAAGGAACCTCTGGTGAGTGTACCCTTGTAAATATAATACAGGGTTTAAAAGCAAGCCTGTTTAATTATTAATTTACCACACCAAGCCAGTAGCAAGTAGTCTGGAATCATTGCAGAACAAAACCTTGCAGCAAATGGGCCCAGGCTTTGGCTGTTTCCCTTTGGCTGAAAATAAATCATTCCCGCTGTTAGTCACACAGTGCGGGGAGGCCCGTTCATGGCTGACTGGGATCTTCCCTGATACTAGCCATGTAGTGGGTGTGTGTGTGAAGCGATCATCCCAGAGATTTGGGGGGGGGGGTTGGATTGTGCTGCACATTCAGGGGCGGCTCTAGGTATTTTGCCCCCCCAAGCATGGCAGGCAGACTGCCTTCGGCAGCTTGCCTGCGGGAGGTCCCCGGACCCGCGGATTCGGCGGCACGCCTGCAGGAGGTCCGCTGAAGCCACGGGACCAGTGGACCCTCCGCAGACATGCCGACAAAGGCAACCTGCCTGCCACCCTCACGGCGACCAGCAGAGCGCCCCCCGCGGCTTGCCGCCCCAGGCACATGCTTGGCATGCTGGTGCCTGGAGCCGCCCCTGTGCACATTCACCCTAAAACCGCAGCCCCTCCTTTTAAATGGCCAACCCAACGGGCTTTGCTTGGTATGGGAAAGGAGGGTGCTGCTGCTGTTTGAAACCATTCCCACGTGTTATGAAGGTTGAAGAAGCTGAAACCCTTTGCCTTACCATGGCTGCCTGCAAGCCAAATTCTGTTGCCCAGCTGAGCGTGTGTGATATCTCTCACCAAATCAGCAGGCACTCACTATGAGAGGCAAAATGTGACCTTGTAGCAAAAGCACATGTGCTATGTAATGTGAATCATTTGATTCAGTGTGAAATAGTCTTCGCTTTGTTCTCTAAAATGTATCTTTTTAAATACTACTCTCCCCTTCTTTCCTCCCGCAGCTGCAAATGTTTCTACGCTCCTCCTATCGTCTCCGTCCCAGAGGCTAGCGCAGATTAGAAGGCAAAAGAAACACACTCACGATGAGATGTTCTCAGAGCTAATGCAGTCCTCCCATGCTGAAAGAGCTCAGGCATGCATGGAGGCAAACAATGGCAGAGTCCAGGAAAGCGTTAAATGAACTTGATGAGAGGAGGGAGGAGCACACTGAGAGAAGGCAGGATGCAATGCTGAGGCTAGTGGGGGAACAAGCTGACATGCTCAGGCATCTGGTGGAGCTGCAGGAAAGGCAGCAGAAGCACAGACCGTGACTGCAGCCCCTGTATAACTGCCTGCCCTCCTCCCCAAGTTCCATAGCCTCCTCACCCAGATGCCAAGAATGCGGGGTGGAGGGGGAGGCTATGGGCACCCAGCCACTCCACCCCAGAGGATTGCCCAAGCAACAGAGATTGACATTCAATACGTTTTGAACTGTAGTGTGGCCTTGTCCTCCCCTCATCCACCACCTCACCCAGTGCTTCCCTCCTCACCCACCCCTCCCAGGCTACCTTGCAAATTTTCCTCCTATCTGTGTGATGAATTAATAAAGAATGCATGATTTTGAAACAATAATGACTTTATTGCCTCTGGAAGTGGTGATTGAAGCGGGGAGGTTGGTTGGCTTACAGGGAAGTAGAGTTGCGAGTGGTTTGGGGTACATGTTGTCATGTTTGGGTATATGTTTTCACAACCAAGGGGGCAGGTTTTCATAAGGAGAAACAGAGAACTGTCACACCGTAGCCTGGCCAGTCATGAAACTCGTTTTCAAAGCTTCTCTGATGCGCAGGCCACCCAGCTGTGCTCTTCTAATTGCCCTGGTGTCTGGCTGCATGTAATCGTCTGCCAGGTGATTTGCCTCAACCTTCCACCCTGCCAGAAACATCTCCCCCTTACTCTCACAGATATTGTGGAGCACACAGCAAGCAACAATAACAATAGGAATATTGGTTTTGCTGAGGTCTAACCTAGTCAGTAAACTGTGCCAGCACGCTTTTAAATGTCCAAATGCACATTCTACAACCATTCTGCACTTGCTCAGCCTATAGTTGAACTGCTCCTTACTAGTGTCCAGGGTGCCTGTGTATGGCTTCATGAGCCATGGCATTAAGGGGTAGGCTGGGTCCCCAAGGATAACTATAGGCATTTCAACATCCCCAACGGTAATTTTCTGGTCTGGGAATTAAGTTCCTTCCTGCAGCTGTTCAAACAGGCCAGAGTTCCTGAAGATGTGAGCATCATGCACCTTTCCCGGTCATCCCATGTTGATGTTGGTGAAACATCCCTTGTGATCCACCAGTACTTGCAGCAGCATTGAAAAGTAGCCCTTGTGGTTTATGTACTGGCTGCCAAGGTGCCAAGATAGGGATATGGGTTCCGTCTATCGCCCCACCACAGTTAGGGAACCCCATTGCAGCAAAGCCATCCAATATGACCTGCACATCTCCCAGAGTCACTAAGCTTGATAACAGCAGCTCAATGATTGCACTGGCTACTTGGATCACAGCAGCCCCTACGGTAGATTTATCCACTCCAAACTGATTCCCGACTGACCGGTAGCTGTCTAGTGTTGCAAGCTTCCACCGGGCTATCGGCACTCGCTTCTCAATTGTGAGGGCTGCTCTCATCTTGGTGTTCTTGCGCTTCAGGGCAGGGGAAAGCAAGTCACAAAGTTCCATGAAAGTGCCTTTACACATGCAAAAGTTTTGCAGCCACTGGTAATCATCCCAGACCTGCAACACTATGCAGTCCCACCAGTCTGTGCTTGTTTCCCAGGCCCAAAATTGGAGTTCCTTGGCATGAACCTGCCCCATTATCACCATAATGTCCAAATTTCCAGGGCCCGTGATTTGAGAGAAATCTGTTCCATGTCCTCATCACTATCATGATTGCACTGTCGTCGCCTGCTTTTGCAGGTTCTGCACATACTGCAGGATAATGTGCTAGGTGTTTACAATGCTCACAACAGCAGCGGTGAGCTGAGCGGGCTCCATGCTTGCCATGGTATGGCATCTGCAGGATAGCAGGAAAGCAGAGTTGCAGCGGAAGCGGTGGAGGATGACGGTTAGCACCACACACATTTCCCGAGGAAGAA